>NW_022197885.1:375462-409908 GCF_009176525.2 Contarinia nasturtii | reverse complement strand
TTTCGAACTAATATGATTTCAATTCACATGCCCCTCTGCCAAATCGACAATTTTCAATATTTTTTCAAACTCTCGAATGTTTTGAGTTCTTAGAGAGCACTCTCACTGGCTTCTCAGTGTCTTCACTCATTCGCATAACTTTCAATCTTACCTTTTAGTACGTAGAATTGGCTGAACCTTCATATAAATACCTCCTTTCGAACTAATATGATTTCAATTCACATGCCCCTCTGCCAAATCGACAATTTTCAATATTTTTTCAAACTCTCGAATGTTTTGAGTTCTTAGAGAGCACTCTCACTGGCTTCTCAGTGTCTCCACTCACTTGCATAACTTTCAATCCTTGATGGGATTGGACGCTGGATTAATGAATTAACCATCCAACATCCAATTAACTTAATGAATTAAACTTCAGAATAAGAATAAAAATTGTCAACAAAATTAATTCAAACTTAAATAAAAAGAAACATACAAAATAAACTACAACTTTTGAATGTAACACAAAATAAATCTGATGTTTCATCCATCATCCAATATATATAGAAATGGTCGAATACTTCACATGAAATTGGAATCTTTCTCATAGGCATCACTTCAGTCATGACATTTCACTCTATCAACCAAAGTCGTTCAAAATCTAATGGTTTCTATTCCTCGTAATCCTTTAAAGTCAGATTTTATATAAATTTTCGGGGGGTAGGTTATCTTGTTTACAAATGTTTGCGTACAGCGTTTCAAATCACGCTTGGCGAATAATACACGCAAGTGTCATTTTGCTGCTATATGGCGACTTTATATGAAACTCTCCTTGTAATACCTAAAATTTGCTGAAGTAAATGAGTTAAAATCAATGAGAGGATGTGAAGACTTCAAGTCTCTTTGAGCCGACGGTGGCGCCCCGAATTTCAAAGGGGACGTCGCCCCTTTTCGAAAACAGTAAAAAAATGCGGGCGAAATCCGGAGTTTTTCCGCCATATCCGGGCATCCGGGCCGGGCGATTTTTCGTCCGGGTTTGGCCTCTAAAATCCGGGCGATCTGGCAGGCTTATTGTAAGATATGTGACGTCACAATACATTCTTATTGACTGCGTGCATCTCCTGTGTGAATAATTTTCAGAATGGCTTCAAGCAAGATGATCACGAACAAAACTCCAACTGCATCTGGATGGACACTTGAAGGTGGCTATGTAGATGGATTTAAAGGCAGAACTTATCCAAATCGTGTGATTGGTTCGGATCGAAAGCATTCGTTGGATTTGGTACTTTCGCTAAACGAACAAGATGAGCCTTTTGTGTGCCATTTATTTTTAAGCGGATTCACGGTACATTTGAATCCACCTGGTGAACAAATATCCGAATTCCAACTTGGCTCTGACGTTGAGACTTCGGTCGACGTAAAAATAACGATAAAACCGAAACTAAAAAGTATCTCAAAAGGTCTAAGTGCTTATAAACCAAATCAACGTCAATGTTTATTCAATTCCGAAAAGCGATTGCGTTTCTATAACATTTATACGAAAATCAATTGCGAAGAGGAGTGTTTGGCGAATTTCACCAGAAATGAATGTGAATGCGTAAAATTTTCAATGTCAAGTACGCTGTTACAACAGAATCAATTTACTTCCTGCAGAAATTCATCATTTTGTTTATTTTTTTGCAGGGGATAAGGATACAAAAATTTGCGGTGCAGCAAGTATTAATTGCTATAAAATGGCAAGGAAGAAATATGAGTCTTATGATGGTAAACTATTTCGTGACGAATGTAATTGTATGGACTTGTGCATTAATATTCAGTACGATTATGAAATTAAAAAGAATAATTTGTTGATGATGAGCGAGAACAACACTGGAGGATTTCAAAAGAGTCATACAGGGTAAGAGCCTGTGCTGCAAAATTCAATTTAATACGTTAATTGATTCAGTTTATATATTCTGCATCACATACCGACCAGGCAACTGTTTACACGAGTGTCGATCTTCTTTCAAGATAAAGAAGTCGAAATAGAAAAACGCGTCGAAAGGTACACTCTCACTGACTTTCTGACAATTTGCGGCGGTTTGGGGGGATTATTTTTTGGCATTTCACTTTTGAGCATCGTCGAAATGTTCTATTATGCGACACTTCGATTGTTCTGGATCATTTATCGACCAAGACCGCCGAAAATACAGCCGAAGGAGGATGACGAAGTATTTGGCCAAAATCTATACTACAAATATCGAGTGGTGAGATAAGTATTCTTTTAAATCAGTATTTATTTGAATTTGGTTACATTTTAAATGATTTTTAAATGTTACCTTAGACGAGATGGTTGTATATTTGTTGGCAAGTGATGCGGATCTTTTGTAAAGAGTTCTGTACAAAAAGTAACATTCATGGCCTTCGGTATTTAACGGAAAAAAAGCTGCATATATGTGAAAGGTAAATCTACTCTATCTACAAAACACTCAGGCCAAGAAATTGATTACATTTCGATTCTTAATAAATTAGATTACTTTGGCTTATATCCGTTGGCGTCGCTGTTTGGCTTAGTGGTTCCATGATCAAAACCACATATGTCCAATGGCAAGCGGATCCAGTGAAAATAAGCACAACAGACAGACTCTCACCGATCGAGACGATCCCATTTCCAACCTTAACAATCTGCCCAGAAATAAAAGCTCGAAAATATAAATTTAATGTAACATCAGCACTTGAGTCCATTAAGTCTCAATCTAATTTGTCTGATATAGAGTAAGAAATCTCAAAAAATCTTTCATTTTCTCTATTTTTCATAATAATCTTGGTTATTTAGCGCGATGCGTCTCAATGCGTTGACCCATGTCTGCCCATATCTACCAGCATACATTGAGCTTAACGATAATGTTGTGAGTGATTCAATCTATGACATCATTCAAGACATTGCTCCAACTATTCAAGGAAAATATAAATGGCCCGATGAAAAAATGCTGTCATCGCCCATATTGACTGAGTATGGACTTTGTTTCTCATTCAACGCTTTAAATTCTCATGAAATGTATACCGATGAGTGAGTTTTTTTCTGAACATGTAATCATAGTTTGAAAATGAACACTTTATTCGTTCTATCGTATCAACAGAATGACAACACACATGATGATGATTAAGACTAATCCAAATTCATCATCCTATTGGAGTCTTCAAAATGGATATTCAAACCCACAAGATAATCAAAATTATCCATCCCAGACAGTTATACATGGGCGAATTGATAATTTTCTTATTTCTATTGAAACTTTAAAAAATGATGTCGAGCCTCATTGCACTGGAATCGATCAAGGGTTTAAAATATTTTTGTCCACGCCTGGCGAAGCATTGCACAGGTCACAAAACTACTTTCGAGTGCCGCTTTCACATATTAACGTGATTAATATTGTACCTCAATTGACAATAACTACCGAAAAATTGCGTCACTTCAAACCGCATCAACGGAAATGTTTTTATGGCGATGAGCGGCGATTGCGTTTCTTCAAAATGTATACGGAAATAAACTGCAAAGGTATACCTGATTGAAGGTTTATTATATAAACAGTTTTAGAGCGCAAATCAACTGTAAAGGTATCAACTTTACTTCTTTCAGAAGAGTGTTTGGTGAATTTCACAAAACTAGAGTGTGGATGCGTGAAATTTTCGCAGCCAAGTAAATGCACTTTATACTTCAATATGTCTTCAGTTTAAGAATTTCATATTTATTCATTTTGCAGGAGACAGGAGTACTCAAATCTGTAGCGCAACAAGAATGAAGTGTATTACAGATGCACATCGAAAACTGTTAACCACAATTAATGGAAAAGCCTTCCATGAAGAATGTAATTGCATGCCTGCGTGTACGTTCATAAAATATAATGCATATGTCAGTAGAAGTACGATGAGCGCATCCTCTTTCGATAGAAATTTGCTTCCCAAAGAGTAAGGAATATAATATTTAAGTAAATTTAAATTTACACTAGTGTTCTCCTTTACACTCATTTTAGGAAATACATTACAAGCATTGGCATTGGATTTAAGGAGACAGAATTTATAAATACAGTCAAAAGAAACGAACTGTACACCTTTGCTGATTTCTTAGCTATTTGTGGTGGTTTGCTTGGTTTATTTATGGGCTTCTCAGCTTTGAGCTTCATCGAGCTCATTTATTTTGCCACTTTACATTTGTTCTGGAAGCTTCGATATTTAAAAGCGAAAAATGCTGTGGCACCAACTCAACTAGTGAGGAATGTGAGGCGACACCAAGAAGTTAATGCCTGGATGTAAAGCATTTTCATGAAAGTAGACTGGAATGTTTCCAATTCCAAAATTTTGTCTCGTTGAAAAATGAATATCAAAAATGGAATTGTGTAAGAATGTTAATACTAATGTGTGCATTTGTTGTATTTGTGTTTTTATTTTTCTATTTTGCCAATTAAAATAAATTGTTCATGAAATTATGAAGATCGAGAAGATTGCCTTCGAATGTTTTACTTAGAGCCATGTTATCATTGTTGTTTTTTCTCTTATCGCTTCAGTGTAGCTTAATTAAGTTCAATATTATTAAAGATGAGGATCGTCATAGTCTAAGTTCGAGTATACGTGGCCAGGCATCGAAGTAAATTATACCGGTCTTTTAAAAAGTACAGAAATAAAGAACTTTGAATCCTAATGAATCTCGGTGAATCATTTCAAGTCATGAATCTTAATATTGCGGAAGTCAGAAGTAAATCTTTTGTAGTGGTGAATCGGATCTTACCCTAAGTATTCTGAGAGTGAAGGCCATTAAGTACTTTCCAAATGTTGCCAAAAGTATAATACTACAATATACATATCAACATCATAATTTTATATCTATATGTCTCTCTGTTTGATATGAATTCGTCTTTGCTTATTCAAGATAGCTGCAAAGCTTTCCATTCACATAATCAATTCGATGAATTCTTCAATACACTTCATTTCAATTTGCAAATGATAGATACATCAATTTGTAGCAACCTTCTGTATGATTATGTCATGTTAGCACAGTATTGCAGTTTTATTTGAATGGATTAGGATTAAAGTGAGCTCAAATCCCCATCAGAATAAAACGGCAACATATTTTTTTTTGTATGGAGTTGTAGTTGTAACAACAAATCTGTGTAAACAAATCATGTTGCCCTTTTATTTTCATCGGGATTTGAGTTCACTTCAATTCATACATGTATATTATTTATTTATTCACCGTCTGATCACAGACTGAATTTATAACAAAATTTGTACAATATCGTTCACAATGAAACACCACCCGATCGTATACCCAGCCACCAGCCTTTTCGACTACGGAGCAGCAGATATCGATTGTGTTCACTGTTTTAATTTCTATATAACACATAAAAGTTGAAAGTTAAATTTTTCACCGTTCAAATATCACATTTTCCAATTTGACAATATTGTTTCTAAAGATGTGTCTTGAAGCCGATTCTAAAAATATTTCTCTTATCAAGTTAAAGTTTCTACAAGCTACGTAAAACGGCTGATTATGTGCATAATCCGATGAAAATGCTCTAACTCCAATCAGTTCTGTACTTCTCAAATTTCTTTGGTTCTCATTATATTGCAGTCTTGTATATACAATTTTATCTCTAAGTGAGCTAGACACTATTTTACTTAAAAGCAGATCATAAATTAAAAATATAGAGGCATTTATACGCCGTCTCCAAAGCGGTTGAATATTTAAAATATCACATCTAAACTGATACGGTGGCAATACATAATTCTCATCTCTCTGATATACATATCGTAACGACCAAATAACAAAATCTTTTTGAAATGATTCTATTCTATCGGAGTGGATACGATGGTATGGAAGCCATACAATACTCGCGTATTCCAATTTTGACCTAACTAGTGCACAATATAATATTTTTGCAGATTCGATCGTGTACTTATTTTTTAATGTTCGTTTGATGAAACCCATTGCCGCATGTGCACTGGCTGTAATCGCATCGATGTGGTTGACAAACGTTAGCCTGGTGTCAAATATCACTCCCAGTCCAAATTTCACTAATTTTTGCAACAATATCTTGTGGTTGACGCGATCGAAGGCTTTCTCGAAGTCGGTGTATAGCACATCGGTTTGATATTTTTCGACCATTGAGTCCATCGTGAAATTTACCTTTTGCAGTAAATTTATTGAGGATGATCGATTTTTCACGAATCCATGCTGATTATGGTTTATTTTTACATTGACGAATGTGTCGATTTTGCCATGGATCACCATTTCGAATAGTTTTGCAATCGTTGGTATTATGACAACTGGCCGGTAATTCGATGCATTGCTTTTTTTTCCCGGATTTGAATATTGGTACTATTCGAGAATTTTTCATTGACGCCGGAACACATCCTTGATTCAATGACTTACAGAATAGCACTGTCAACGGTTTTGCCAATGAGTGTGCACAGTTTTTCAGTAGTTTCGGTGATACCCCATCTGGACCTGCTCCTTTGTTTACGTTGATCGATTGCAATGCCTTCAATACATCATGTTCATTAAGTTCGATGTCAAGCGAGAGATCACCGCATTCATCCAGCAATTGATCCAAATCGATACTGTCGCTCTGTGTATATTGATTTTCGAAAAAATCAGCGAATAATTCTGCTTTCGACGTTTCGGTGTTTGCTACTTCATTGTTGTATTCAACAATAGCAGGAATATCACTTCTCTTTCTTCGGTCGTTCACAAATCGCCAAAAATGTTTCGGATTTGATTTGATTTGTGATTGTATGCGGCTGATGTATGATTCGAAGAGCTGGCCTTGTAACTGCATGAACGAATCGGTGATGTCATTATATTCGTCGGCATTGCCAGTCTCTCTCACCCATTCATTTGTCGAAAGAGGTGAAATAACATTGAATAATCGTAAAACGTCCTTCAGCAGATAATCTTCTTTCAGTGAATATCAAGTCACTATTTATTGGCATCACAATTGTTTGCTACCATTTGCTACATTTTAGGAGTGAAGTTAACAAATGAAAATGTAAATTTGTATCACTTTTGGTCTGGCAACTATAAATGCGTATACGTGTGTACATTATACAATAATACGCTTAAAATTTTCAAAACGAATAAGTTATCGTTAGTTATTTTTAAGCTCGCCATTCTTTGCGTCATTTTTATTATACTATCAAAAAATGACGTTGCGTTGTCTATCCACTCGCATTTTATTAAATTTTCACTTATTACGTTGCATTCTTGAAGTAAAAAGGAGAAAAATGAGAAAACTGTATACACTATATATAATGATAGACGTTCATGCAATGCGCATAGCAAAGATTCTCATTCTCTAAATGCCAACAGCAAATAAGTTAAATATTATTTTGGGTGTTATTTAGATATATTCTAACTCCATCTGTGTGTCCAGTTTTACTGACGACAAAAAGTTCCCACTGATTCAGTTCCAATACACTTTATCACACATCAATGTCCGTAGTGTGCGGGCACTTTTCGTGCTATCAACATAGATGGGCGAGCAAATGATGAAAGATAAGCGAAGAATCAGCACTACAAAGCACAGCATCAAGGCCAGTAGCAAATTGATAACCGTGCAAAAGTGGTGGTGGAGAGAGAGAGAGAGAGAGAGAGAGAGAGAATCGACGAGAGCATGACAATAATGGAAACAGAACAAGTATCCTTTACAATCTTATACATTCAATGAATGTGCAGTTAACAAAAACCCTCAATCGATCACACAGTATCGACGAATGAAATTTTGTTCCATTAGTTTGCGCTCTTTCGTCGTCATCTCTATCTATCTATTAGAGGTTTGGTAGTTTTCTTTCTTCTTTTCTAAACGAGCAATACAAATGATTTCATGTCATTCCCTAGCGATATGGTTTTGTTTTCATCTCTTCGTTTTGTGAACCATTCAGAAATTTACAGTCGAAAGCATTTTCAACATCTACAAAATAGCTAGTTGTTCTGCGTTTGCTTCTGGGTTATTTTGGAATTTTTGGTCGATGCACCAATCGAACGATTCATTTTATATGGAAATCGAAAAAAGAAAATATTTTTATGCCAATCCAAATGGGATGATTGAAACAAGCAAAGGAATGTACTTGTTAAGATGATTGGCGCACTGAATTTTTGGTGCTTGGTGTATTCACAAAAATTTTTTGTATACCATCCATCGATTTCGATATTTCGACTATATGTTTAAAAGGAAATTATTGTTCATATTCGTTTCCTAAAGCTCATGATGTTTTTAGGTGGATGTGCTGTTTTTGATTACCAATTGATTGAAATTTGGTGCATTTAAAATCGAATAAATTTAAATTTTCTACTCATTCTGTGTTTTGCTTCAATACGAATTACGTTGTAAAAACGTTTTTCAAAAACTGAGGCGAGTTTAAATTCTGATACACAACCATACAATGCTATCAAGGGAGCTTTTGGTCAGTAAAAAAACTGGTTACATATATGTTGGACCACTTGACTACGGAATGTATGCTATATGTACAATGTAGAGCGCACCTATGCATGTACTATCATTTGGCAAGGTAAGGTTAAGGGCCACAGTACCTTTTTGTGGTTGCATTGAATGAAGAAACAAGATTTTGTATCGAGCAGTATATTAGATGCGGTGAATTAGATTTTCATGAATCCATTCATAGTGTGTAGTATGTACATTGTCCAAAGTGGCTGAAACATTTACTAGCATTATTTGGCACGTTTTTTTTTTGTTCTGTTAAACTTCAACTGACGAGGTAAAAACCAACATCCACAATGTTATGAAGTGCAAAAATAGCACACCAGAGGAAATAATGCAAAATCCGAAGTTTGGATTCCGAACTACGTTAGTATTTGTAAATTGATGGTAACAGAACATGAAAACAGAATAAACACCATAACGACTAAAAAAAAACTAGAAAAACACACAATGGATACTGTTCTATAAATAAATAGTTACTACTTGATAAATAATCAATTGTTTGTACATTTTCTCCATCAATTTGGAATAATGATGATTTTTACGATCAAATTATATTGACAAATATTTGCATCTCTCTGCCATTTTATGGGTGATTGAATTTACGGAATAAGTAGTATTTCCAGTATCAATTGAGTTGATTCGACTGGTTTATACTCATATTGATCGATCCAATTCTTTAAAAAGATTCTGATTCAACTAAAATCATTTTCGACTAGTATTGCCAAATGCCAATTATAAAGATCTGTAGAATAAAAAGCATCGCTCTGTTGTTGTTTGCACACAAGTTTATCTATACATATCTCAAAAGCAAATTTAAAAAGTATACCAACATTTTTCTGTTTCGTATGAATATGAAAGGTTTGGAACCATGACTACACATTTTATTTTCAAAAACGAAAAAAAAACAATCACATCCACATCAAATTTGAACGATGCGTTTTCGTATGATTTTCGATATTGGATATATTCATATAATGGAAAGGCGAAAAAAACGGGGATGCATATTGAACAAGGAAAATGCAATCGCAATACATTGATAACAACTGTACAGTATACATTCTCTTCTTATAAAAAAATGTATGGGAATGGTTCTCATTAACATAATTAATTTGAATCATTGATAAATAAATGGTAAAGAAACAATGTAAAATAAAATCAACAATTAAAAATAAATATACACGGTTGTCATGAAAGTAATTCACATAAGCCATGTTTTAAATATATGTAAAATGTTGTATAAAGTATTTCAATGATAAAATTGAACGAATATAAATCAGTTAGACGATTGTCAGTATGATTTTGTAAACGCTCCAAGAAAAATATTTTGACAATAAAGCAGAAAACAGAATTTTGTATTTGTTCTTTTGTTTTTTTCCCAATTGTACATTTGGAGACATCAGAGAGTTCATTGTCTCCATCACTTTCATTGCAAACACACACATTATAAAATGAAAATTTATTTATGTTACGCTGTTCGGGTGCGTGGACGAGGAGGCGCATTAAATACGCACAACACCGTATACATACACATCTGTCATCCGTCAAAGAATTGAGAAGTGAATTTATCGTAATTTAATTACTCTTTCAATTGCAATCCAATGGAAAATTCATAATTTATTTCGCACGCATTGTTTGTAAATTTGATATCAGTTTACATCCAGAAATCCTGCATGCATGTTACATATTTAAATGTGTGCTGATGTGTATTGTTCTGTCTACTGTGCATAGTATTTTGTTGTCGCGTTTCAAGTTTATTTATGAAAAGCATGTTGTTGTTGTTTTTTTCTTCTCATTTTTATTTTATTTACACACAATTTATTTTCGTTATTTATATATCGGTGTCATTACAATTTTATTCACACCAAAACTACGGCAACATAGACCTCTTTCCGGTTGTTCGAGCATCGAGAGCAAACCCATTGAAAATGTTATTTAACATTTCTTTTTTTCTTTTGTGCACATTTTATTGATTATTATTTATACCAATATAATTGTTATTATAATTTATTATCAAATGAAAATAAACAAAGAACATCCGATACACGGTGTACATACTTTCTGATAACAATACCCAATGATTACAACACATGAATGGCACATTGCCATTTGAGTACGCTATAAATGTATATAATTTGGTTTGTATTTCCGCAAAAATGCTCCGGGTAACACACACCCTTCACGCATCAAGTTTGCCCTTCATTTGTAAGGATTCAATTAAACACCATTTCTCGTTAACCTCATTGACATATTAGTTCACCAACACTGATTACAGTAGCTGCATACCGGCACATAGCATTTCTAGTGGTTGGAATAACCACACAACTGCCAAAGTAACGTAAATCAAGTGTACATTGTTCAGTGTACCTGTACACACACCGCTCGTCTAGGATTTAACTCAAATTAATGAATTAAACTATAATACATGTACGTATTTTATACCAAAAATCGTCTAACTGAACCAAATGCATCCGAAGTGTTTGCATTTGTTACTGCATGTGAGTCAAAATGTGAAATTTCATGCATTGTGAATCGGAAACATAATCCTCACGTGAATATATTGTATTTCTAACGAAAACATCGGTTTTAAGTTTGGAAACCGCCTCACCAGAAATAATTTTGAATCCAAATCAATAATATAATATAATGGTGTCACAGCAAACGACAAATGCAATAAAAATTCAGAAGAGTGTGCATGTTGATCAAAATTAAGAATTTTTCGGAAATGAGAGATAAAAGAATACTACATTATTTCGAAGAATTTATTTTAATAATTTTTCATTGTGGAAAATTGTTGAGCGAAAAAATTGAGTCATCTGAACGTGTATGACATAACCAAAGATGTTACATCTTCTTTTTTTTCATCGAATTGACAAAGTTTGATAAGTTTGAAGCGATATGAAAATGTGGCACATGGTGCATAATATATACGGAGAATTTTGCTTTCGATTTGGGGAAGTAAATTTCCATTTACAATTCTTGTGATTATTTTACAAGTATCATGTGACTCTAATGTTCAGTGAGCGATCACATTTTTGAAGGATTTCATTTCACCATTTTTAAAATAAATAAATAAAGTCATTTTCAATCATATGAGAAATTGGAGCAAATATCACATTTTTAATTTGGAAATTGTGCTGATATAAGTGACTTCGAAACTATTATATATATGTCATCGAAATCGAGTAGATAAATTTATGAAAACGGTATTTTTAATATCGACAAAAATACATGAAAGATGTGTGATTCAGTACAAATATTTGACCTCATTTTGTGTTTTACAGAATCATTCGATTTGATTGCCCCACTTCGCTTTTTCTGTATTAAATATAGAAAAACAAATTTCTCAATGGACTCAAATGACTTGTTCAATGCAAATTTCAATCGCTAGCAATCGATACTGAGGTAAACTATATTGCATTTCACATGCAATATGTCTATTTTGATGTAAAAACATGATGCAGTAGCACGCCACATATTTCTTCTCAAAATCAATTTAGAAAATGAACATCAGAGCCCAGAATAGCAAGGCATAGTGTTTTTCGTTCAAAATTATCGAGAAAATCATGAATGGATTGTCTGCACACTGTGCACACGATAGAAAATTCGAAACTAATAAATTTTAAACAAACAGCAACAAATTTACATGAGAAAATGCCGTATAGAATGATGCATGTAACATACATAGTAACAGTAGCATACACATACATACAGACAGATTTGAGACCAAAAGCTCTTTTAACATATTCAAGCATTCGAGTCAATTGTAGTGGTAAGTTGTGAAACTCAAATTGGATGGACCAATAAATGTATGCATGTCTGTCTAGGGGAGAGAATCTCCGAGAGATACGGGTCTTGGTATTGTTCATTTTTCCTCGTTTTATTTAGTAAAATGTGTACATTTGACATGACCTTATAAGTTCTTCTGGAAGATACGACGATAAACAATCGAAGATGCCATTTGAAATGTGAATATTAACTTCAAAAGCTGGGTATTTCCGAAGTTTTCTTATTATTTCTCTCTATCTATTTTCTCTGTATGCATGCTAACGGAATTTACCGTTTGTTTGTTGTTGGCACGTGCATTGTATTGCATTATTTTTCCTGTTTGTATCGTCAATACACAGTGAATAAGTTGAATCGGCAATATTGTTATCTTGTGTGTCTTTGCAAAAATTTGTATATCAAAGATTGTCAAATTAGTTTAAATTTCAGAAGCTACAGATGATTCCATCAAATGAGTATAAATTTACTGCAATTTTTTAGATAGATTCATTCCCCTTTAATTCCGTGTGCATAAGTTTACCGAGCAAAGCAAATTATTATCATATGTAATTGCATTCTTCGAGTATCTTATTCTCATGTCGAAATTCTTCTGACTTTTATCAAGTTGTACACCAAAAACTTTGATAAATACCTTGACAACATAGTTTCAGAACTTGTGAAAATGCAATTCAAATTTTTCTATTGAAAGACGGTCATAGAGACAGAGTTTCAAATCAACTGTCGTATTGCAAAGTAATATTCAAATGGTTAAGAGACAATGTTCATGAAAATACGAAAAAGGTAAAAGGCTCACATATACTTGCCTAAAATAAACTGCATCTTCAGATCCTATTCGAGAAACGTTCAAAAGTTGATGAATTTTTTCAGTCATTGAAAGCCAAACTACATGTTATTTCGTTTATGCCAACGTTTCGAATATGTTTTTATTCTTCATCAGGGCTAAAACATTTTAAGGCGTAGTTCATTGTACAATTTGATCTTTTTAGCCCTGATGAAGAATAAAAACATATTTATAGTTTGTCTTTCAATGACTGAAAGAATCCATTAACTTTTGAACTTAGGAAAAACACTATTCGAGAAACTTTCTTCCTCAATAAAATGTATATTTTAGTTGTCAGTAAATTTTCATTTTGCTATGAGGCTATTATACAACATTGTATATACCGTATTCATCTCTTCAAAAACGTTTGCGTAACTTTATGAACATTTTCGGTTTGGATGTCAGATGCCTTTTGATTTAATTAAAATTATAACATGTCATTCAGTTGGCTTTGAAACTTGCGTCAAGATTATGGAATCCTGTATGTACAAAATGTCTGAAGTCTCTTATCATATACAAAAGAAATTCAGCATCAATTTCAATTTACATCAAATGATTATTGGTGTGAACGATAAAGTCACTTCATAGCTTTTCAATTGATTGCGCTGAGATTATGTATATATAAACTGAATACCAAGTACAAAGGCTGGTTACTAACGACCTCAATTCCATATTTGATAATATAATATTTGAAGCAGTCACTTCCAAGTGTTATCGAGAACAATATAATCACTGATTATACTCTACTAGATACATTGATTATACTGTATTTAAATGCATGTTCGATTCAATCCTTGTTTTAATTGTACACAAATTGCATATTATGCAATTAATACTTAAGAAATTTCACAACAAAACACCTGATCGAATATTAATAATAAAACAATGTCTATGTTACTTCAAATATTTCACAATCCTCTTATGGCAAACACCATCATTCAGTTTCTCATTAAACACTTATTAGAAATATTCGCGGCAAATTGCACAATGTATTCAAGTGTACGCACTACAAGTTTATGTGTGTCGAACAAACTGCTGCGAGAGCTTCATTCCAAATGCAATCAATATTTCATGAAATGCTCAGAATAAAAAACCAATTTGGTTGAATTGTCTTCCTTTCACCTTTGGGTCATACTATTGCATGTATTATTCAAAAGAAACAAAGTCTAATATTACATCTCAAGTGGCTTGATAGAAGTAGAAACGAATGTCTTAAAGGAGATTCAAAAGGCAAATAAATGCAGTCGAACGATGTTTCAAGAATGACAATTTCATGGAGTGAAAATAAATGAACATGAAATTACACAATATAACCGGTTAATTTTAGTTAAATTGTACAAAGTGGTACACATACTTTGAAATATTTATTTTTTCAATATTAGCGCAGCTACGCTCCCAATGTAGATTTTTTATTCGATGTGGCCAACAAGTTTATGTGCTAAAAAGCAAATGGTAAATAATTTAGCGTTCATTTTCCTTTCCAATTGAATTTTCAAATAGAAAAACTACATATTTTCTCAAGTTTCATTACTGTTCGTGTAAATGACGGTGTTTCTTCGCCTTTTTATTAGCTTTGAGCTATTAAAAATGCACTTGAATTATATCTAACTGAAACATTGTTATCCGTTAAATAAGTCTGGTGATGAGTTCGAAACGCAATGAGGCACACGCCCGCATCATTGAGTTTACCAGTAAAAATTTGCAGCACCGTGTATTTTTGCTGATGTTTGTGTAGACCACGCATTTAAATTGAAGTCCAACCACCCACTTAAGTTCCCAAATTTAAATTTCAAAATTTCGTTCACTTGGCATGGCGGCTTGTTGAATAGTTTTAGCACTTTTTTGGTCTCCATGGATTTTACATGATTTTCAACGGCCACGTAAATTAATTTATTCTTGGAAATAAGCATCACTTTTTTCGTGGCAAGCAAATTGAAGAGAAGGGAAAAATGGTCTAAATGACGAAACACTTTCATCGAAACTTATTCCGTGATATTTTCTGTATATGATATAAAACCGAATTGAAGCTAAGCGACGCTTTTACTTGCAGTCACTTGTCCGACATTTCTTTTCATTTTCTTAACATACTGATTTACATCGGTGTAGTTTTTCAAAAGTAGTCACTATTTTTCCAACTCGATAAAATAGAAATTCAATTTTCGTGTAATCTCAATTAATTGTTTTTTTTCGCTTTTTGATATCGATTTGAAATGATGTGTCATAGAGGTAGATTTTTTTTGTTCAACGTATGTCGTTTTAACTTCGTCGGTAATGGTTTTCAACTAAAATCATGTGTGAAGGAAATATGCTTGTAATGCACATGATTTTGTTTGAGTGCGCAAAATATTGCAACAATTGCCACACAGAGACCCACATGAGTTCTTATCCACGAATTTGTCAGTAAATGAAATATGGCGGCCACGTTCAGAGCGGCACACTTAAGTTCTTGCTGAGGTACGCATATTATGTGAATCGAATGGAAACACTTGAATGCGAAATGGCCAAATCAAAAATTCATATCACATCGAAAAAGGCAAATGCCAAGCCACTTGGTTATTTCATATTCAATTCAACCATCCAATGCTAGATCCAATGCCATACGTTTGTCTGGTGTACCATGTGTATCCGCGATAAGTACCGCAACAACAATTATAATTCGGATAGCGATTTAATCGCCAAGAAAAAAATGTACATTTCCATTTGATGTGTGCTTTGCCAAAAGCATTTCGCGTTTTTTTTACATCTGCATCGCTTTACTGTCGATCTATTACTTTATTGGTGGTATTTATCGAATTTATCGGGAAACGAAATCGCCTTCGTCAATGCTTGAATAGAGGTGATTATGAGGAAAGTTCTTGAAATTTGCGCGATTCATAGATGAAAAGAGATTTCCCAGATGAATTTGGCATTTCGAGCATTTCTACAGTATTCGGGGTTCGTATCGTTTGGATATTATTTTCCTTTTGGCGGTTGCTATAATAAAATCGTGAATATATCGATTTTTTCCTGCATTCAAATCTGTCGCGACCAGAAGAATATCAACAATTTTCAGACTAAATTATCATGTGTTTCGGGTGGTAGAGATTTTTTTTTGTTTCTATTGTTGCCCCGTGGCATCATGCGAATGACTTTGGCCGTTCGATAAATCACCGTCTGAAATACAAATGATTTCCGACCACGTTTTGTGTATGCTCGCGTTTTAATAACATGGCAAAAGTAGAAATAAATATGAAAAAAGTCATGAGCGAATGGATTCAACATCGCCATAAGAGAAAATCTCAAAATATGAACCATTGCACGATTTGTGCCATCCGCCCATTTTACAACAAATTATCGTGTTCCATTTTTTTATCCTCTTCTCTTCCTTTTGAAAATTTATTCTGCGATTTTTCCGCCATTTTTGGATGCCGCTGGTGTATGCACTCCTTTGTGGCCATTTTTCCTTCAACACACACACTCATACTGTCAACTGAACGAAATATTTTCATGGACTTTGGGTGCACGAGAATTATACACAATGATGACATATCAGTAACAGTACCAACGTTTGCTCGCAGCGAAATTCATTTGGGAACGAGATGGCACAAATGAATGAATAACAGCGACATGGTTTCTATTGCCGCACTGCATTCAAAAGCATTAAAGACCAAGAATGAATGTAGGAGAACGAACTGAATTCTTTTTTGTAAACCATTTAAAGTGAAATGGTTCAATTTGAACATGGGAAAAATATCATTGGGTTTTTCGTTTAATTTTTGCCATCTTCTGCCAGCACATACATATGCATCTGTATATACCATGATTGTGTGCCCACTACTTCGGTACTCGACAATAACGATTATGAGGTTAAATTCAGTTGAAGCTGCTGTATGTGTGTTAGTTTTTTCATTTGCAGCTTTAAAAGTTGCTTTTTTCGTGCTTCGTTCTCACTTTGAAAAATACGTGCTCTTGATAATATCAACACGACCGCATGGTACATACACTCATGCATTCATACATTGTGGGATCTCACACAAAATGCGAATGAATACGAAGTCGAACAAAGTCAAGCGAGCGTGGTGAATAGTGCGAAAAATTGAGCTCAAACTTAAGCTGCTCGACACTTGTTTCAAGCAAATATGGAACAAAGGCCCCACTTTGGAAGGAAAAGAATTAAAAAAAAGCGCTGCTAGTATTTTTTTTTGCCTCAGTTGTATATGCAATTGACGAGCGGAAGAAAAAGGAAGAAAATGATTTGAGTTTTTTTTCTTTCTCAACACTCTCTTAATATCTTACTCTAAATTCGAGGCAAAATGATAATCGTATGGTTTATTCTTTTTTTATATCTTTTACTGCGGGCAGTCCATACTGTAACACTCGCCATTGTATGGTCAAGTTGAAGCAAATTTTCAGTTTTATGGCATATTTGAGCAGCGCATTTAATCAACTTGGCCCCATTCTAACAATGTAGCATACCAGACAGTGACATGTACATTTTTACATTGTAGCCGCTTAATAAAGCTATTCAGCTTGATGATCACATTATCTTCTTTAATATCTTGACATGGCTCTATGTCCCTCATCGGAGACATACAGCGACTCTCGACTAATCTGCATACAGAAGCAATTGTTTTTTTTTACACAAATATTCACACCAATTTTGAGTTGTTGTTGTTTGCTTATAATTTTCCCATAATGGTAACAAATTGATCATAAAAAATGTTGTTAAATTTGAAGAAAGAATTTATTTTATGAAATATTCGTATAAAATTAATATTAAATACATGTTAAATAGTCTAAACTATTGATTTTATTTACAAATGATCTAAAAGTCGAATTAAAATCGTGTTAAAAAAAATTAATATAATGTTTTTTTTTGTTCTAAATAAAAATTGATATCTATGAAATTAAATAGCAGTTTGAAAATGAAAATTCGAAAACACGTCTTGATCACTCGTTTGAATTGAAGTGTCACCAAACTTATTTTACTCTTCACAGCTTCGTTTCATGTCGTACCATTCCATTCTTCTGATTGCCATAACTACGAAAACGCATTCGTCGATTCATTGCCGCAATAGCTGCTGGGTTTTCGACACCACTGATTAAATCTAAAGTACCGCTCATCATATTACAATCAATCGACGGGCTACCGTTTAAGTTCATGCGATTTCGGTTTGCTTGCTGTAAATAGTGACCGTTGGGCAAACGATTAAAATAGTTTGGTACGTTGAGTGCAATATTTGGTGAAGCTGATGCAGAACGTGTACAATTTCCGGCATTCCCATCGTTTGTCAAATTTAGATTGTTCATCAGAGAATTGGCTGAAGATGAAACACCATGTATATTTGATACAGTTATAGGTGATGTGGTGGCCGATATACTTATCGGAAATTGATTCCGTGCATTTGACACTTGACTCGATGCAACAGTCACCGTTGTTGCTGTTTGTAATGGTGAATTTTTGCCCACGATTGGCGATTGTAAGCGAAGACAATTCTGTTGGGAAGCGCCCGAAATATTCGAACATCTTCCTGATTCATTATCATCACCGCTATCGACATCACCATCGCTACTGTTTGTGCTCAGCACAAAGCGTTCATTTTTAATGAATTTTCGACCCTTATTCCGGCGATAATACTTGAATTCTCTTGGCAATGTGTACGAACGCGGCAATGAAATCTATAGCGAAACAAATCATAAGCACCAAAAAACGGGAAAAATTCATTAAAATGTTTTTAAATTAAAAACTTTTTTAAACAAAAGATACAACCAAACAAAAAAATCGGATAAAATTTTTCATACCTGACTGTCAATATCCGATGGGATTCGATACTCATTTTGGTCCAACACATTCTCATTTTGATCGTCGAGATTTTCATTGGCAATGCAACATTGCTTTTCAGATCGATACGGCTGCTGGTGTTGTTCGCGATCCATCCAATCATAAAACACACTTGAATTGTCTAGATAGTGTGGTGCCAATAGGATTTCGGGTGTTTTTGCTCGTTGGATTTGTCGCTGTAAATGCATTCGCTGTTGTTGCTGCTGCTGCTGCTGCTGCTGGTGTTGTTGGTGCTGTTGATGTTTTTGCTTTGCACTATTTTCATGTTCGCTGACATTGTTGTTACTTTTCTTATTACTGTCGATACTGTCATCATTATTGCTATTCGATGTCGATGCCATTCGTGTGGGACTTTGGGCTACAACTACTTGATGCAATTCGTTTGTGTTATTGAAATTTTCGGCAAAAACATTTGGAAAATTGGTGCGATACGTTTCGAATGGATTGCGTGGCACATTGTGTGGTATTTTCGATCTGGGTACAATTTGTCGTAGCGCTTGATTTTCGGTGGTCGACATTTGTGATGAAATTGGTGACATGTTTGGTTGATTGTTCTCCATTGAAATGAAATTCTTTTTATTCAGTGCTGGCATATTGGCCGTATTCAATGCAAAATTGTTGTACAATGGATCATAGTTTCGTGTATATTTGTTGAGATTATTGATTTCGGTGATATTTGGCGATGGCATAACATTCAAATTATTTAATATGCTTCCCATCGATGCGATACACAATTCGGGACTTGATGTTCGCCATTCGTGCGGATCAATGTTTATGTGCTTTTTGACATGTGGAATGGGTTGACGTGGCAACGATGCTCGATTATCTTCATCTGCATTGAATTTTACATTGCCAACTGGCTTACCACCTAGTTTACCTTGCTTTATTTCTTCTTCGATGATTTTCAATTCGGCCAATTGTTTTTGCTTTTTCTCTTGTAATTTTTGATAAATATCAACACGCGATCCCGCACTTCCTTCATTCTCGCTGCAAATTTAAAATTTAAAACGAAAAAAAATGTTGAAAATGAGAGAATTTGTCAAAAAAAAACTCAAATACTCACGATCCATAAGTGTGTGAACGTGCAGGTCGGCGCCAAAATGGAATCGACATTAAACCAGTGTTTGTGATTTGATTTTCTAATCCATTCGAAAGTGATTGTTCCATATTCAAATTGGGCGGCGGAACAAAAGTAGTTGGCTTCTTCTTCTTGCGTCGCGCAGCACCACTGAGAACGAAACAAAGAATGCGTTAAAAAAAACACACTAAACATTTCAATTGGTTTGTTTGGTCTTACTTTCCAACCGGATTAGAAAAACGGCAATTAAACACGCCGGGTATTTGCGTTGGATACTTTTGACATGTATTTAAATTGTCATCAAATGAAATGCAATTCGTACCATCGGCGCACGAATACTTTGTGTGAATATCCATTCGACCACCGGCCTCGTATCCCAATCGTCTCACATGGAAGTACCTATTTACAGAGCGACCAAAAAAAAAACAAACAACAAAATGCATTTTCATCGTTACAAAGACACACGAGCGGAAACATCCAAATTGCGTAAGAGAAAAGAATGTTTGTTTACGCACCGATAGTATAGAAACATGAACAAAAGTCCGGCCAAAAACGATGTGAATATCCAAATTGGTGTCATGTACCAATTTTCCGGTTTATCAATCCAAATGCCGATGAGCCACAGGAATACGAGCAACGAATTCTCCAAAAACATGACAAAATAAAAAATGAACATCTTTTGTCGATGATTCACTTCTTGTAAATTGATGTAAGCAAATACATAGACGAATGCAATTAAACCGGCCAACGTAATTTTGCGTACGCGTGTGATGCGTTCACCGTGAAATACGTTTTTCGGCGAGATAAGCCACAAAAACATCGATATCCAATGCAATGCAATCACCATAAACACCCAATGATTGTAAACGGAGGCGTAAACGGTGAGCGATGCAACGCGTGAAATAACCGTCCCCAAACGCCATAAAAATTGAAAAATTACACCCAACCAGGTGAGCACCAGCCGATGTACGTTTTGTATTCGAACATTTTTACTAAAACTGGCCAGAGCCCAACACACACTGAACAATGACAATGTACACGATACAATATTCAAATCTTTGAATGTTTGCAATTGATGCTGTTGTGCATCGGATGGTTTTTGTACAATGACCGGGACCACATGACCACTGCCAAGCGATTGCAATGGTATTTCTGGCTTCAGTAAATTTGCTTCTTCCTTTTGAATAGTAACCAGAATATAAAGTTGGAGCAAGAGCATTGGAGCCGCTTCACAAAATGCATGGACCAAACGTAGCATACATAAATCGCGCACTTCATGCTTCACATGCCGCAGATTAACTGGTATAAATAACTTTGCGTATCGCCATAGAACGCCCAATTGGCAACAGTGCAACGCAATTACACAGTGTCGTTCGATTTTCGATTGAATTGATTGATCAGATGATTCGGTTGACGACGATGACGATGATGAATTATTTGTTGTATCCATCGATTTCTTTTGCTCGTTATTATCTCCATTTGAACCATGCACTGGCACCAAATCACGGCTTTTCATCTCAATTTTATGCACATACCATCGCAACGACAGAATCTATTCGATATAAACAATTCAATTTTATATTCGATTGAAAATTGGGTGCGAACACACATGATTTACCTGCGAAATGATCAGCGATGACATAACCAATGCTATCACAAATGACATATACATGAAATGACCGCGTTCAAATAATGCATAGCTCAAGACAACGTCAAAAACCACATCACAAAAGTAACCAGCCAACGATACCACATTAAATAAAACATCACATAAGGACAAAAACTCTGTCATTTTGTCCCAATTTATTTTTCACGTTTCGATACTTATTACAACAAATGCACCATTTATTTGTTTCATTGAACTATATTCACTTTGTTTCAAAAAAAAATCATTCACGAAGATTAACATGTCAAAGGAATTTTGTTGCTAACATGTTCGAGTTCATTTCGAAAGCACTTAATCTGATTCATATTTGCACATTATTTCAATACGATGGCACACTTTTTTTTATATTTCACTAAAAATTCCAATATCAATGTTGATACATAGAATTCCTATATATATTATGGATGCATGCATTTATTGACATTTTTGTATTTAAATCACATCGGCCTCGTCAAGTACATAAACTAAACCTATAATTTAAAGAGAAAGAAAAAAAATGAATAAATTAACATTTTCATCATAAGAATAATGCGATCACAAATTAAAGAATGGAATGTGTCAAATGATCTCTTTTAATAAAATCTGAATGGACATTTCCAGTGAAATAAAGAGATTTATCACAAATAAACTGAACAAAAATGTATAAATCCAATTGGTAAATGGCCATAAATTAAAAAAATAAATGAATATTGAAACTTACAAGAATATGCAGGAAATCTTTGACCGAAATATACTAAGAGAGAAGTGTTGAAGGAGACTCTCTGTATTGAGAGACAGTACAGCAGCATTCGAACGGCAATACAAAAATGAAGTCGAAATTCCACAGTGTGCAAGCGAGAAGACGATAAGCCCGTTGGTAGTAATACCATAATTTGCTGATGGTCATGATTGTTGCGGTTGAAAAGAGAAGGTGGTACAAAAGAATGCGCTTCATCGTTGTGTTTGTTTTTATCCATATTCTATTTGCAACGATCTGTCTTTGCATCGTCGTGTGTATGTATGTTTGAGCGTATACGTATTGTTAGCGATCTCATGTTATTGTTGTTATTCTCTTTTGGCCGGAGTCTTCTTAGTCATTTCGTTGCCATCACGGACTGAAGAAAGCAGTGTACCGACACATTTACGTGTATACATATTGAGGAAGAATGTTACTGTTTGACTTAATCTTATGTATATGTTTTTTATCAGAAATAAACCTACGCACACACAAATACACATACACAAACGTGCAAACATAACGAACTTATTCATGAACGAGATACTTCACAGCGCAAGACTTTTGTTTTCTTTCTTTTGCTTTGAAATTCGTTCAACCAATCACTTATACAACGATCAATGGTTTGAGTCTTCGCTTACTCATATCAACGTTTATACCAATTCGACGAGTTTCCGTTTTTTTCAATATTTTTGTTCAACTTTTTTTTTTGTTATAGTCGGTTTCATATATTCATGTTTCGAATCGATTTTAATGTTTTGTGTGCCAATAAACAGAGAATTTTCATTTCAATAACATTAATTAAAAATGCAGTTTGAAAAAGTAGTTTTTTAGTTTATTTAGTTAGATAAAATGATCATTTTTGATTTGGATTCCATCTAAATCACTTCATTAATTGTGATTTCATTTGAAATATATAAAACAAATATTAAAATTCTCCAAAATTCCAATTGTGAAACTAGTTTTAATTTTATTATTAGTAAAATACAAATAATATCAATTCATTGTTAAATAAAGAGGCTTACGTACGCAAGCTGACTTTTCCGCATGGAACCGAAATTTTGGGAATAAACTGAAATCATGGTCTTTGTATGGTTGCAGTAACTTAAATTACCGTGAAAACTTGTGAATATTATTTTCTTATCAAAATAAATAATCACACCAAGTTTAAAGAAATTTCAATCCAAAAAATAGCCTGTTCAAAGTTTCAGATCATTACGGTACCACAAAGGCAAGTCTTTCATACAAAAATGAAACTTTTTGTGGATTTTTGTATGAAAAGTGTGTGAAAAATTGATTGCATCTTAAAACTAACATCAGATTCGGGTTTCTCCCCCCACTACACATTCATTCAGCGTTCAAATTGAAAGAATATCATTTTAAGGCATTTTTCTCATAAGTGCCTCTTCAGAGTCTAAGTTTTACACCGATCAATCAATGTCGTTGAAAATTTGACCAGATTTATTCCTCGTAGTGCCCAATCATCCCGTGAAGTCACATTTTGAATTTCATGTCTGAGCACGAAACCATCGTGTCACCAAAATGGTTGAGAAATGATCAAAAATGTATGGATGTGGGATTGTGGG
The DNA here is from genome assembly GCF_009176525.2 of Contarinia nasturtii. Lineage (NCBI taxonomy): Eukaryota > Metazoa > Arthropoda > Insecta > Diptera > Cecidomyiidae > Contarinia > Contarinia nasturtii. The sequence goes on along the minus strand of NW_022197885.1, from coordinate 385,986 downwards.
TACTCCAATCGGACCAAAAAAAATTACACCGGTCAACAGATATTGCTCAAAAACTAATCAGCACGTCTCCTAGTAGTCCCAAATCATCCTGCAAAGTCAGAATTTGAATTAAGTTTTTGGAAGAGGATTTATCGTGTTAACAAATTTTGGCAACACGCCACAGGACACAGGACACATCACACACAGCGACGCACATTAATATGCCCCAAAATCATCTCCAATCGTGTTTTCTACATTAAATATGCATAGAAAACATGTTTTGGGATGACTTTAATTTTTTGGCCTAATACAATACCTTCCCTACACTAGGTGTGCGGAAAAGTAATAAACATGAAAAATTGAACAATGACTGACATTTTTTTAAAACTGATGGAAAAAAATTGAATTAAATCCATTTTTCCACATCACTATGTGATTGAGAATTCAATTTGAAAATTAGTAAATTGTTATTTAGTTCGAACCATTTGACTTCCTCGAGGAAATCTCGGATTTCCTCAACATAATATGAATATAATTCGATTTTTTAAGCAATTATTTATATTGAACTAAGAAAAACTAATGTAATTAATAAAAAATCGCTCCTCCATTGTATTATTTGATCCACTAACAATGAATTTCAGTAAAAAATATTTATTACAATGAATTAATTACATGAAATGTTTCCTATTAATCATACACAAAACAAACCACATTAAAATATTATGTCAAATCTGTGGATAATGTAAATGTCAAACAAAATCGGATTGATTAACATTTTATTGAAATATTGTACAGTGTTTGCGTTGATTATAATCAAAAATAATATCAGTAACGGTCAGCACTTCATTTGCACAATATAAGTTGGGCATCGTGTGTCGAACTGTGTTCATGATTCAATGCTTTGAAAATCTACTGTATAAACCGTGTCTATGGATAGGATGTATCACGTTCCCTTTCTCTCTCATTCTCTCGATATGATAAAAGGACAACGACCGTATCGGATGAACGATTCGATTAAACAGTTTGGCGTTTTGTTGATTTTCGCGCTGCGTATGGAACTGTGCTTGTGGCTAAATATTTTGTATTTGGATTAGATTTTGAATTTATGCGTTGATGTCGTAATTATTTTTCGTTCATTTTCTCATGCATATGTATGTGTGTAACACACGGATTGTGGCAGACTAAAACGCACCACAGCGATTGATATATTTTATACTGATTTCGGATATTGTCGGATATGTATAGTACAGAATGAAAATGACTTAATGATTTTCATAGCCGATTAGCGTCTGCAGTACTTTTCATAAACGCAGAGTAGATATCGTCATTTTCATTCTCATCCGCACAACACATATATGTTTATTTATTAATCTGATCAAGACTGATGTGTTTCTATGTGTGCGTGTGTAAAATTCGCATGCCCAACTAATGCCATTTGTGTATTTTCGGTTGTCGTTTTATAAATGATATTTAAACGTAGCAAAATGCAAACATCAAACTCATAAATCATGTAAAGTATCGACTTGTATATACTTGTTGGTTTTTTTGACTCTGTAATTTCCATTTGAATTGATCTCTTCAGTTGTCAAGGATAATGGATTATATTGTCCACATCGGGATGTTTGGATTATTTTTGTGGTTTTGGATTGAAAATACTTTGACGCTTTTTAAATGTACAGAAAATAAAATAATTCTTCCATTTCACATTCAATTTGATTCAGAAAAGAGCTAAAATGATGCAATAATATAATAAAAATGAACATTTGGCGGCACCGACTAATATTACGAAAATGTGAAAATATTATTGAAATAAAATTGATTTATTGAAATGTTCATAACGTTATTTATTTTGTTTTTCTGTAGCACAATCAAATATGGTCTCACCATTTTGGCAACGAATTATGTTCACAGCACAGAATCGAAAATCACATTCATTTTCCGATACAGAGGCAGTAAATCGGGTACGGACCGACAGTGTGAAAAGTAGCCAAAATCCAAAATATATAAATCAAATTCTGTGTAAATAATTGATGAAAATTCACGTGCAAATGCACCCATAAACCCCAAGCTTATGAGCTTCAATCATATATCACAAAATCAAATATAGTGAACACGGTCTGCCGCCTCGGTTTGCTCTTGCTCGATTTTAATAAAGCTGCAAATAGGTGAGTGGATGTGTGTGTGTGTGTGTGTTATGTTTCTTCTATTTGGTAAATATAAATCGATTTATTTTTGTAGCTCCATTCTAACGAATCCATTGTAAGCAAACATATCGAAGTTCATAAACAATCGTCATCATATGCTAATGCTACAATTTTTTGTTGCCGCTGCTGTTGCATTCATATATATTTTGTAGGTTTTTTTTCGTCGGCTGATATAATTCTGACCACTTTTATATGTTTGATAAACATATAAGTTGTTCGCATATTTTTTGAATCAATATATGCTGGAATATCTTGATATATGCTCGATGATTTATGAGCTATTTCATTAGGCCATGAGTGCATGTGTTGCGCTGATGCTATAGCATATCTGCTTCCGATTTATAACTTCATTTTTTTGCTGTGTGCCAATGTATCACAGTGCATCACATATTGCAAACTAAAAAAAAAAAAACGCAGCACATAAATTTTCCAAACATATGCAAATAATCGTTCGCTCATCCACTGAAAGTCGCCGTCAGATTGACTGAATGATAGACTGACAAACAATATAATAGACAATAGATAATCTTGCCATAAAAAATGGACTCTATGAAAAACGATCGGGAGAACAGCAAAAAAAATGTATACAAGGTTCAAGAAACGTCTGACGTTCAAGTCACCTCGAATATTTTTTAATTAAATCAAACCGATGATAAATTTATGCAACCGTTTTTACTTCAACAGAGTTATGCTGAAGTCAGCTGACTTCAAATCCATGCATATTTAACAACGTCGACCAGATTTCGCCTTTTCACGCAGTTATTTTGATGTGAATTATTCAAATGAATTATCTCCATGATGAATTTCTACAATTTTAGCAATAATTGTTTACTCTCTTCGTTTCACTTCATGATTTAAAAACGCAACAATTTTTGCTGACCATGAGATTTACAGTAAATTACATTTAATATAAGAAATAACACATTAATAAAACACAGATATTATTATCTGAAAATTAACGTCTTGCAAATGTTCTAAAAATCAAGTAGTATGACGTTGATGTCTTGAACAACTGAAAAAGGAAGAGTAAAAGCTTCAAATTAGTGCGGAATGCCGCATTTTTATTTTAAATTAATAAATTTCGCACGATATGCCTAAAAATAGAATGAAAAAATCAAAATTTGTTGACGACTAAAATGAGATTTACAAAAAAAAAAAAAAAAACAAATATTATAGTCAGCTTTGACATGTGGAGTCTTGGTACTTTCAAATTAACCGGATGACAAGAAAATTGAAGAAAGCAAAAAAGGACAATATATACTTACAGCTTCTAGTTCGTACATGGAGGCCACCATAAACACCACATTCGTGGGTAAATCGACAAAAAGTGATAGACTAACAATATCCGCCAACATGTAAGTAATTCTTGGAGAAAAAATAAACACGTCTTTATTTCATATCGAATTGAACTGACTATTTCAACTTACTCAAACAGTTTTATATGAAATTGAACTGCATCGTCGATTTTCTTTGTAATTTGCTGCAAAATTGTATTGATTTTTGTTGGGTTCGTTTCGATTTGATATTCTTCAACATATCTTCGAATGGAATCGATCATCATCTTGAAGTGTTCACACATCGCCCTGATATAATATGAACAGCTTGCAAAATACGATGTCACGAGTGTCATACATAGGGCATATATATAGCCCAAATCTAATTGAAATAACCATAGTAATATCTATTTCCAAGCGACTGTTGTATCGAATGGTACAAACAAATGCGATAGCAATAAACCACCCATAAACGTGATAAATTGGATAGAAACCATTTAGTATGAAGGTAAACTTTCTACACTTTGGCTCGCTTTCCCAGTAAATATTGTATATTTCCGGATTTTCGACTGATAAAGTATTGAGCGAAAAAAAATGATAGAAACAGTGAATAGATTGGACTACAGCTATAGCAGTTCTATTTTCACAGCTCCTATTCATAGGTTGATCTAGGGGCTTATTCGGTGAAAAGTTCACAAAATTCACAGGAATTCATTATGTATAATTTTGACAGTTCAGGCGTGCTAACAAGCCTTGGATTTTCATGTACAATTCATACAAATTCACTGAAATTCACCGAGATTCACATTTATTCCAAAAATTCTCAGACTTAATGAGTCAAATTCATGGAATTCACAAAAATCCTTCTATTTGGGATTCGAATTAAGCCCCTTTAGGCACTGATATAGTACAATAAATTATTTATTTTATATTACTGGTTAGTATTGCATGGATTAGAGAATTGATTTGAATGAAAAATTTGTTTTTCAAGGTTAAGATAGTTCGTATTATTGTTATCTATTGTATAACGCTTATATTCATCATTCAATAAAGATTTCAAGTAATAAAATTAATCGTAATTAATTATTTTGATTTGTTGGCCGATATCAAAACGTGGACATTAATTTCAAAACGGGTATTTGACTACGAATATTATCGAAAATCAAGTTGAACTGAATATAATAGTAATAGCTGTTGTTACGTTGACACTAAAAACAATCAATAACTGAAAATTAGTTGTTTTGTCAAAATGTGACATAATACTTTTAACGGCCTGCAAACGTTCTAAAAATCAAATAGTATGAAGTTGATGTCCTGAAAAGCTGTAAGTATAATTCTATTGAAAATCATTTATAAAATAAAATAGTAAACTGTGTTACCTTTGCCAAAGTTTCTAATGTGGCACGAACCACTTTAAAACCTGTAAAGTAGATCGGGTTTTGGCTTCGAGCAATTATAACGACGATATCTTTCTGCAGTTTTGTTGGGTAGTTATACCAATTTGTATCGTATGCAACAAAATCAAGCGACGCAACTTTGTCCGTCGAAAATGTTGAAAAATAACAGAAAAGAAATGGCCAAAATAATGAACAAATAATGCATGATATACCAAAAAATAAAATGAAGAAATCAAAATTTGTTGACGACTAAAATGGAAATATATATATAATACATATTGAAGGTTAAAAAAGGAACTATAGTTACAGCTTCGAGTTCATACATGGAGGCCGCCATGAACACTACGTTCGTTGGTAAAACAACAAAAAGTGATAAACTAACAATATCCGCCATCATGGATGTAATGCTATGAAAATAGTCCAATACATTTTTTTCGCGTGCATATAAGTTAATAGTATTCATCACTTACTCAGCAATTTTAATGTGAAATTTAACCACATCGCCCAATTTCTTATTGATATGTAAGCGCTTGTTATGGATTTTCTTCGGATTGGCTTCTGTTTCATTTTCTTCGACATCATTTTCAATAGAATCGACCATTATCTTGAAATGTTCACACATCGCGCTGATATAATATGAACAGCTTCCAAGGTATGATGTCACGAGTGTCATACATGAGGCATACAGGTAGCCCAAATCTAATTGAAATAACCATAGTAATATCCATTTCCAAACGACTGTTGTATCAAATGGTACGTCCATATTAAAGAACAAAAACCATCTTGATGTATCGTATTGTCCATTTGCCAAGTCATACATAACAAATGCGATCGTAATAAACCATCCAGAAACGTGATAAAACGGATAGCAAATCAATCTAAACGTTGATTTTCTACACTTCTGCTCAGTTTCCCAGTAAATATTGTAAATTTCCGGATTTTCGGCTAAGAAATTTTAAAAAATTTATGAAATATATTTAAAACAAAATCTTTTGTATCAATATACCGGTGTCAACAATGTCTTGCAGTATAAGATGTACAGCTTTGACCTTTTTCAATTCAGTTCCAACGGATAAAAGACAAGCCGCACACTGAGTGGTACCCATTACCACTTTTGATGCTCCTTTGTATAAATTACAAAAGTTGTATTTTAATTTTCAAATAAACTGCGTATGTTTATTGTACTACCGATTGCAGGAAAAGGATTGAGTTTCCAATATTTTAAAACGTATCTAGCACTAAATAGCTGTGTTAAAACCATGACCGCCAAAAAATGATATGTCATCGGCCTTCTATAAAATTCATTTGTGGGTTCCCTTAAGTTGTACGAATAAATAGCCAAATATTCCATGTATTTCTGATTTAACTTAAGGACTTTAAACTTCTCCATGGTTCAGTATTTCTCGTAAGTTGACTATCAGCAGATTGTTTTTTAAAAATCAACTGTCTGAACATTTCGATGCATCCGCCTTTTATAGTCTGAATTCACATAAGAAATACATTGGAAGACTGCAAGAAATAAAAATTCATTAAAATTATTTATTCACAAAGGGTATTTCAAAAGAAAAGGTTTTAGAATTTTCGAAATTAAGTTCCACTTAGTTCGGTTACTTTACTTTATTTTTAAAGAGAATTTGAAATAAGGTGAGTTTGTTCAGGTGCGGCAAATCTAATTAATCAACTCATAATTCAATTAATATTGATACGAAATTGAATTTCTAATATGTTCAATGCTCAGTTTTCTAAGTAACCGTGTGAAACGTATCACTTGCAGCACTGCTTTGATCTTCTTTCAGAAAAAAAAAATTGATTCAATGTATGCTTCTGTACTTTCATAAAAATTAAAAAAAACATCATATTTGAATTTTGAAAAGCGTTTCTTTTGCGCAGAGCATGAATATGTCACTCACGAAGAGCGCGCTTGCTGGGAGCGACTCCTGAAAAGTACACCATGCTCTTCTGAGGCGCTGCGCTCACTAAGTAGGCGCGTTCTTCACAAGTGCGATTTCATACTCTGCTTTTGCATCAGTTTTGCTTGGGCTTTATTTTGGCCATGAAAACATTCAAATATGATTGCCAATCATTGATTGGTTTCTTAAACAGAATTATTCCGAATAATAAATAAAATTGATGGACATGTGCTATTGAAGTACACATCAAAGATTGAGAATGAGTGTGACAAATAAATTGGATGTTTAACATATCTATATTCGTTATGAATCTTCCATAAAACGATTCAAATAAATAGAGCAACTTTTTCTACACTTGGATGTTGTTTATACTGTAAGCTTGATTTTTTACACTGATTCACCAAGACTGAATCATAATCGTACCCAGACAACATAAACATAAAATATCGCATTTATCTCTGTTACAGAGACTCTGTTACCATTATGCAACTTTCGCAGCTAAAGTCCATTGAAAAAACTAAGTTTAACTTGAACTCTTGAATTTTTTGACCTTTTTGTTAACATAATAATTTTGTAATAGCAGTAATGAAATCAATTTTATTGCTTTTTTCGAAAATTCGTCCAGAAAAATTATTTTCCTTTAAATGAAGTTTTCCAAAGAATTTGTATGGGAATCTGAAAACAATTTGATTTGTACGTTCAACATATACAACATATCAGTCCGTTTAACGTCCGATCAAATTCTTATGGTGTCCGTCCGTCCGAAATGAATTGTCCATCCATCAAAAAAGAGTGAACGGACCAAAAATGTTGGACTAAATGTTTACTAATGTACGGCAATTCTATTCTATAAAGTCGATTTTTCGTACTAGTCCTTCACGTAAGAGAATTTTACCAGATCATCAAACAAAATGTTTTTTCTTCTTAAATTCTTTATAAAATGGTTGTTACGTTTTTCCTCATTCCCTTTGCATTATTGAATAATCAAACAAGAGAATGCTCGCACACTTGCATTTCCATTTTCAATCATTCAACCGCGTTCAACAAGGCTATGAGAAAGTTATGGAAACTTAATTTCATCTAACGCGCATCATTTTTTGCATGCCAAAGTTCCCAACAACCATATACAGAACATACACATACGATTATGAAAAGGAAATTGCCGAAAAAAAATCAATCTCAACACATTCAAATTTAGGAATTTTACCTAAATTAAAAAAAAAAATTCATACACAGAAATCAAATCCAATCCATTATCCACGATTAAAACAATCTAGGGGAAACCACGGATTCTAACATGTGCAATTTTTTTCTAATATTTCTGGTAAAATGACATATAACATGTACATTTTAGATGTTTCTAGTTTTTCTAGTATACAGTTCGTGGGTAACCCCAAGAATACAATCCAAATAGTATGTAGTCAACTTGCACTTTTTTTCACCATATAGATTTTACAAGGTAAACATTTTCAAAAAAAAATTGTTTGATCGTTGATGGGAAGTTCCGTACTTCCATTTTAAATGGGAAACCATTGGATTAAAAAATAGAAATCTCTTGCGGTGTATACTTGGAATATCATACAACAGTGCAAGGGGCAAATCACTCTTAAAAAAGTAATTTTGAAATTAGTTCACAATTAGTTTGCAATTACTTTTTTCCCTGCAATTACCAATCTGTCAAAATTACTTTTCATATAAAAATAATTTTGACAGATTGGTAATTTGAGCGAAAAAAGTAATTGCAAACTAATTGTGAACTAATTTCAAAAATTACTTTTTAAGAGTGATTTCCCCCTTGCAACAGTGGCTAATTCAAAAAATGTTTCAAATAATGTGGTTGCTGTGTGGAATCAGATTTTCTACACATTTGTTCCATTGGTTTGCATATATTGTATGCACTACGAATACAACTCAATGCATTGATTGTGAATTGATTGTGAATTCATTGCTGCAAAATCCAGTAGATATTGAACCAGCAAAAAATGACGTATACATCATGTGGGAATCAATTTTCTATTGGAAAACAGTATCAACCAACGTAGCTGACATAAAACATGTTAAATCGAACGTAAACAGTGTCAGCAATAATGGAATCAAAACCAGGGTTTTGACGAAATCGAATTGATTTTTTTCCTTTTATATGGGATTACATACATGACTAAGAATTAACTATAGAATACTCGTGGTTGTCACGTTAAAAAGAAGATAGAGTTTAAAAGCAATACTGATAGGACTCATTGTGTCACTGAAATTCTGTGAATAAACCATGAAGTATAGTATATAAATACTAATTGCATATTTGATTTAATTCGATACAAACTCTTTCATTTTTCAAATGCCATATACACATATACTTATACTTATACTACTAGAGCCAATCTTTGCACCTCAACGATTCTAAAGGAAATGATCTGTTTGTGTGTGGGAAGCTTTTATTTTTAGTCATATTCATGTGTATATTTGAAACTGGATGTAATTGGCCAATTTTTAGTCCGAGGCCTGATGAGAATCTCATCATGGGATCCTTTAACTGGTTAAAATTAGTAAAAATTCTATGTATTGAAGTAATTTGGGATAACGTTGCCAAATAACTGAGATAGTTCAGGACTAGTCTTCCAGTGAAAGAACCAATCAATATTTACAACATTTTTATCAATGGCTACTAAAACAGTGTATACAAATGAAACAACAAAAGTATACACTTCTTGCGAGACTATTTTCATTTATCTCCTGAATGCTTGAAAAAATCGCAAACATCAATCGGATTAAATCGAATCTAAACAATTTGAAAAGTGTATTTATTGGAATACTATCGCAATATAATGGTTTTATGTGTATTGTTGTTCTTATTGGTGGACGTGTGTATTGTTAAATTCGTTAATTCAGTTGTCGTTATTGTTGTTGTCCATCATCTTTGGTATTTGTTCATCAAGCGTCAACATCGTTAATGTTGATCAGTAAAAAGCAATGTTGTTTGTTTTTATCTCATTGAGAATGAGTGTTTGACTATGAGCAGTTTGTTTTTGCTCTTCGAATCCCGAACTGAAAATTCTAATTTACCAACCATATTCCGCATGGCCAGCGACCTGATATGCACGTACAATGCTTCACCTTTACATATATTGTTACCATCCATTCGCACATAAATTATGCACGCTCAATATAACCAAAACAAAAATATTTTTGGTTAACAGAGTCGGATGGATGTTATTATGTCGTTGCCATTATTTTTAGTAGATTGTGCATGCACGAACTGTTCCATAATGAAATTCAACAAAATTGGTGACTCTTGGATGAGTGAACAATTTGATTTAATCAAAAACTAAAAGATAATTTAGCGATACATAGGAAGGATGAATGAAGGAAGTTAATGATGCCGGTGATGATGGCCATGTGCACGACATAACACACCGAATGTGCCCTTGCAATGCCAAAACACTTCATCATATCGAATAATTGGAAGCATTTTGTTTGCTTTTCATTTTGTGTGCACGTTTTGGCTACCAATACATCGGCCATCATATATAAACGTGTTCGTTTTCTCTCATTTGCCGACGGGTCCACTTCATTCTAACTCATCCCCGCCGACATCATTCAAACACAATTTCACCATATTTGACTTTTTACGACTCGAACATGTCATTGGCGCAAACCATTGTTGGCTCATCTGCTCTACACTTTTGTATCCATCATTATATGTGCGTCGCTTTAACTGTATTATTTTATAGAAACCATCAAAATGGCTATTTATGGTTAATGC
>NW_022197885.1:323193-375062 GCF_009176525.2 Contarinia nasturtii | reverse complement strand
AAGTGATTGTAATAGTAATACCAGTATATAACAAGCTTATATACCTATAACAATCAATACTTTTAGCATACTCAATATAAAGGTGTCACACATCATTTAAAGATCAAAATATATAAGAGTTTGCGTTTAATTGTTCCATTCTTCAAATAATAATACTATAACAATCACTTCTATTGTTTTCACTTTGTATCATCTGCTGACGATATCCAGATGAGCTGTAATATCCAGATGACGACAGCTAAATATATTGTCAGGTTGTTACAAATGATGAACATACATAACTACTACGGCTCTATAAATTTTGGTCGCGCCCTTATATTTCTTCTGCGACCAAAATTCCATATTGTAGCTAGTCGCTACTAGCGACTATTTTCTTTGCTAAAACAGTTTTTTGGTCGCCGCGACCAAAGTTCTTTTGGAAATTTTGACAGCGATCAAAATTCCTTTTGTAGCATTCAAAACTCGATGAGACTATCTAAGACTTGTCATAAAGTCATTAATTAAATAACAGATTTTTTTTTTACACTCGAATAATGGTTTGGACGCCCAGACGCTGCGTATAGACGCAAAGTCCAGCGACCAATATTCATAGAGCCAACTACTACTTTGATCATTAAACTATGTACACTTAGAAGAAAACTTTATTCACAATCGCGACAAAACAAAACAATATATACTTATGCGAAAAATCACATTCCAGCATTTCGGCATTTCGTTGGCACCATTTATTTTATGAAAAAATAATAGAATGAATTCTTTGCACATTCACTCGGCTTATATTTTGATCAATAAATTATGTAATAAGGTACGGTAAATTGCTTTATACAATTCTTATGTATTTAGTTCCGAGAAAAATGAATCAAAGATTATTAGTTGTGAATAAGGAGATAAGTAAGATGAAATCTGTAAGTATACCATTCAGATTGATTCCATCAATTTATGTGATTGCATTTAACGTACACGGTATCAACAACAATATCCGTTTCATACCAATGCGATAAATAAGTCTCAATTCCGATTCATATTTATGAGCTTTTATTGAGACAAAAGATATGCAATGAATAAGCAGATCATTTTCTTTCGATACAATGTCGTTTTTGATGTTTGCTTTTGACGATTGATAAAGTTTATATATGTTAGAATTGATGAAACCTGAGTTTAAGGCATTTGAAATCGTTGGCGTCATTTCACGAATCTCGTATTATATTCACTTGCAATTACTTCCAAATATTTATGGCATATCAATGAAATGGTTGGTAATACCTTTTTTTGCAAAATAAATTATAATTCGACGTTTTGCTGTCGCTTACAGTTACAGCCAATAAATTCTTGTATATATCCATCATCTTCTTATTATGGAAAGATTGTAAAAAAAATCATTCATTGATTGGTATCGACAGTAAAAATTGCCATAGTGCATCATGAAGGCTAATAAATGAATAGAAAGAAAACGAATGTGTATTTAATGGTTTGGTTATCGTCATCATCGTTGCGATTACTTTTTTTACGAGATGATGTGAGTGTTCAACAAAAGTCGTGGTATCGATCGATCTAGTTAGCTGTGAGGCTATAGCCATTAACATTTATGACATAACATTGCTGCTGTTGGACCTTCGAAAATATAATCCAATATCTACATTTTTTTTATCGCGCACACAAATAAGGCAGATTATTATTTTTGTGTTTTACAGATCTGCAACCATTTTGAGAGCCAAACGAGTATCATATATATCGTGTACGTGCGCTTTTAGTTGTATTTAATGTAATTTTAATTTCGACGAAAGCCGATTAAAATATTTTCATCTCGTTTATTAAATAAGTGAAGAATGTGAATGACTTTATTCGACATGGAATAGCGACGCATATGTAGCCAATATACTTATTTTCTATTTTATATTGAACTCAACATCCGCATAAAATTCACAATTCATTGCATTACAATGTTATGAAATGCGGAAAAATATTTTCCAACATTATTTTGCTATAGTTGTTTTTATGAAATCGCATAGAGATAGTTTCAACAATGAAGAAAATGCTTTTGCATATTTTGGCTTTTAATATAAAAAATAGATTAAACATGACTAAAGATGATGTAAACCAAGTTATGGAATTAAATGTATATTTATTTTACGTTTCTCTTCTTTATTACATTCTAATTGGGTTTTTTCATGAGGTCACTACATCTGAGAAAAAACGTCATGGTGCCTTGGAATGAAATCACCAAAAATGTTATTTATTTAGTATCTTTTAAGCTTTTGTTCTGTTTATTTGAATATGCCAGAGTAAACTATATAAAAATATTTGCTTCGCTAACATTTTGAAAATGTCGTCATTGTGCCTGTTGAATACTAATAGCTATAGCAAAAATATTAAAATTGTTCGAATAAATGTAGAACTATTCTCACGTTTTGACTTCAACACAAGTAGTCAACAAATCATTGCTTTGTTAATTGCTTTTTCAATCATCAATGCCTAAAAGAAGACATTAGTAATTCAATTGACGTGACATTGACATGAAAAAATCTTTCTAATCAACATCGAATTTCGAAAACATTACAGCCATCACCTTGAGCACAAGAATGATGAAGCGATTGTCATCACTGATTTAAAAACATTACTCATTCGAGTACTGCATTCATTTTCAAATAAATCACCAAAAGAAAACAATTTCATTTCTCTCTGCAAGAATAAATGATTTCACCGAAAGTATAACTCATTTAAATGGCTGCAATCTTCGTTTCGAATATAGTAATACAATATCCGACTAAATATTAAAACGAAATGATTTTCAAAATAGACAAAACCACCGGGAGTATTTTTTTCTCGAAATTTTTCGCACATCCAACAGCCGGCAAATCGTATATTTCATGAAGCATTTCCCCATTTAATGTGGATTTTTTCCACGCTCAATTCATTCATCATATAATATTCAAATTACGTGCGCTTGCATTTGTTTTCTTTTAAAATTGCGCCATTATGATGCTCAACCGCTCCGGTTCCAACCAGCCTTAAACAATGTTACGAATTTGAGATATTATAACACATTGGATGGAGTAAGCATATGCGTGCGATAAAATTGAGTGCACAACTTGCACATCAATTTTTTCAACAACAACAACAACCAAAAAAGGTTGTGAAAAAATCAACCCCCCAAAAAACCGGCATTTTCAAACGATAACACGGAGAGTCGTTTTGTGGTTAATTTATATCCAGCACGTTTGTAACGCAAGTTTGTCTTAATATTTAACGTTTTTTCCCTTTTTTCTTCTTTTGCTTTCTCTCTCTTTCTTTCTTTTCTCTATTTCACACACTCTCTCTGTGTTTTTACCTCTCATCATCCTCTAGCTGAACAGAGAAACAAGAAATGAAATTGTGATGTGAGCAAAAAAAAGCGAAAATACAATATTTGCATATTCTCATGAAGAGAATACAGTACAGTACGTTAATTCGAATCAGTTGGGAATAATAATTCGCCTGGATATATTTTGGCGCTAATTTTTCCCGTGTAACTGACCGCGCGCACATTCCCACTGGGATCATTTATTCTGGTCTACATGTTATGTGTGGATTTAAATGAATAACATCGGCTTCGTTTGCGCATTGATCACAAGTGGCTGGCTCATGATCTCTCATCCGTTTACACTTGTCTGAGCCGCTATTTTTCTCTTTCATTGCCATCTTTTCACTTTTTTTTTTTAACAAAATATACTTTACATTTTATTAAAAATAAAAAATTATTCGCTATTTATTAGACTTTACGTCAACCGTCGATTTCATCTTTGCCATTCAGCTCGACGTCGTTAGTTTTCTTCTTTTTTTTTCATTCCGTCTCATTTCTTATTTCCAATTACTGACTTTTCCAAGTTGATTTCAATTTTTTTTGTTGTTGCCTCTCATTCTTCTTCTATGCCATCTAAGTGGCGTAAATGTTTTACTTTTCATTCTGTTCATCTCATCTCTACCAGATCTTTCATATTTTCCTATTTACGTTCCAATTTTTATCTTTGGTTTTGAATTTTGCATACAGAATCGCAAACACGCGCGCACGCTCTCATATACCATTTTTCATTGTAGCTCGCTGTGCCATGCGATGACATACGCTCAACAGCTTGATTTGCAAACTTGAAGAAAAATACGATGGCATAATTCACTTTTGCAGAATTCCTTGATTCATTGGTGTGGTGGTTTGGCTCTCGTTTCTTTTCTGTCCTCCTTTCACAATGACTGAAATATCACGTGCACCGTTTCGTATCATTTCACAGTCGCCCGCTTTTTTTCATTTTGTCGACGAGAATAACGTTTTGAGTTCGACGCTACTGTGCCAGATATTTCATTTCAAAGATAGACATGAATGTCATTCGAAGCTCAGCTCCACTTTCTGATGCAGATTTGCAATCTTTTCATTTTCTTACTAAAAAAATCGCATCATAAATTCAACGATACTTCGTTATTTGTTCAACTCTTCTACACCATTTTTCATATTGATTTGAAGGTTGGCTTAGCAATGAAAACCAAACGATATCGGAAGAATTATCGAATGGAATTTTAAAAACATTCATAGAATTTGATGGATTTTTAAGAAAATCCATTAGATGATTATGTATAAAATCGACAGAAAGAATTAATGAGTCTTGTTAATAGCACTATGTTTTCTACTAAACGGTCAAAATTCGAGATCGGTTTACTGGTTTTTCGAAGTATTTGTTGAGTCGGAAGAGAAAAAAGTCTACACAAACCGTGATGGGATATGATTTTGACATATGTGGTGATATCAAAAGGTAGAATTAAAATATGTTGCAGAAGCTGTCGCAGTTTGGTAGAATACGGAAATCAAAGTTGAATTGCAACAACTAACCGACAACGCTTTTTAACAAATAATTTTTGGTGTTCCGGCAATAAACACACTTTTTTTAATACATGTTATGATTTTGAAGCGGTGTGGTATAGAAAACCCTGAGTACGGAGAAGTGCTGGTGCTCTATTTTGAATCCGCAAAGTTTGCAGTCAAATAATATTAACAATTGAAATTCACTTCGAAGAGCAAACCAATAAATTTGAAAAGCGAGAAATGGTTTTAGGAAATTGCGAATATCCTAAATTGAATTGCTTACATTGAAAAATAAATCCCATCGTCCTTTTTGCGAAACTATTTGATAAACTAAATGTATGTTTATTACGTCGAAATGGTATGGCAGGAAATATAAAATTGTATTTTCTCATTTGGATGGGATAGTCGCGCATCTCCGATTGTCTACCCATGTTTTAGCTCAAAGGCATATCATTTGTATGACCATGTTGACCACTTTCGAGACTGGAACCCAAATGAGAAATTCAACATTTTCATCTCTGTTAATTAGAATTATGTCCGTCGAATCATATGCTATGTGATTCTAATCTATACTTTAAAACGATTCATGCAATCGTTTTATGCTTTATTTCCGCTTCGCTTTTTTCCATCAGATAACATGCATTTAATTCATCGCATGTGAGGCACTTGGCTGAAACTCCGGAAATGGAAAAACATTCAAGGATTAGCTTAGTGTGAGTATAATATGAACGGGTGAACGCGTTTGATACTAACATATCCTCATCGGATCTTCTATGAAATTCATATAAAACTGAATTTTCTCCAACACTCGCAATGTAAGTGCCATTTACTGAAATGAAACACAAACGTTTTCAAAACGGAAATAGTTTCTTGATGAAGCTTTTTTTTTCAAATTCGTCTTGAAATGAAAATGTCAGACGGAATTCAAGTTTTTTTTTCATTTGGCATTTTTCAAGGACCGGTTCGTGCATATTTCCATGCTTGCCTAGATACGCTAGGTAGCATAGATATGCCAAGCATAGCGGCAAGTGCAACCGACGCATCGCCGTCCACTCTGTATGAACATACACATGTTCGTGTATGCAGGCTGCCGTGCTTTGAGAGACGTACGCATAAGATATAGCTCGAATCGAATGGCGACGGATGCGTTGCGGCTTGAGTCTCCGCTATGCTTAGCATAGCTATCTTGCATAGAAATATGCGCGAACCGGTCCCTGGCATTTTTTTCATTTTTGTACGAGTATGAAAAGTATTTTAATATATTAGATTAAACATTCAAAAAAAAAAAAAAACAAATTTGGAGCGCTTACAGTCGTTTAACTCTTCTACTCTTGAATTGTTTTTACTATTTAATTTAGGATTCATCTTTTGATTTGATTCTTGAATTTTTCTTCATTTCACTAAAATTTCGTGGATATTAAGTGCAAATTGAATGAATTTCCTCATTATCATTATGATAATAACGATATCGTTATAAATGTACGTAATTTTTTCATCATCAGACAAAAAGGGTTCATCATCAAATATTTCGCCTTGCGTGGAATGCATGGAATGATAATCATAATGAGATTGAACCACATATAAAGAGAGGTTGACCTGTAAATTTTAACACTTAACCGTTAAAGACCTCAACAATCGATTATTATCGCAGTGTGTTGGTTGCCCCTGAAAAACTATGATGATTTAAGCGGTTAAGATGCAATAAATGGATATACTTGCCCCGTTTTTTCGCTCGTCACTTAACCGCACAGCCAAAATCCTATTTATTCGTCTCTTGATATTCACAGTCTGCCATTTAAATTAGTAAAATTAATCCATCAAACAGAAACGAAAACCATATTATTTTATTGAAGCTGTCAAGTATCAACACCAAGTTCATACAGTCAACATTCAACAATATCAACAACAAAAAGAACACACAACACAAAGTAATGTAATCAGAAACCGAATTAAATAGAATATGGTTGGATGATTTTAATGCTGTGTGCTTCTGAAGTGAAGAAAAATTCGTCGCGCAATCGAGTCTCTCGGATGACTGTCATCAGACATTCGAGTATGTGATATATACAAATAATTCAAAAGAAGAATTTTAAAATGTTTGCTTGAAACAATTGAAAATTATGTACGATTGCGTTGGGTATTTATATTTTCATTTGAACACATTCAAACACCCGACGACATACAATACTCGAGTTCAAATGAAATCCCATTCAGTGTTAGTGCCAAAGCGTTTTTCATTTCTGGCATTTGGTGTTTTTTTTCGCATTACAAGTGAGGCAGAGTGTGACAAAGAAAAAGTCGTTTTGAGGCAAAGGCAACAAAATGAAAAAAAAAAAAAATAAATGAATGAAGAGGGGAAGGGGGAGAATCGCAAAATTGTTTTTGAAGAGTGAGTGAAAAAAAGGAAACTTAACCAAACGGAATGTTTGCGTGCACATCAGCTTAAGTAGGAGACTAAGGCCATTTTATATTTAATGAGTGAAGTTAGTCAATTGATGTGCATCACATAAAACCAAAGCTGTCGCTTGATTATGCGAGACGCAAACAATTAAATCAAACCAAGAGGATGTCTGCTCAATGCGTCATTATACCAAATGAAATTTATATATGTACTACGGCTGGTTGCTATGATGTCGACTCTTCAACATGCAAAAACGGGGTTTGTTCATCGACATGTATTTATCCATTCTCCTAATTCGCTTATGTCGGTTCAATAGTATGTATGACAAAGGACCATCACAAACAAATATTATCTACTGTTTTGTATAAAAGAACTTTAGCCTTTGAGTCATTTTTTGAAGTTGAATATGATGAGGAAAAACTGTAAATATTATGATTTAAATTTATATATTGTTATTATATTAAATTGAAGAAAACATACACTCTTTTACGTCTTACCAAAATGCATATGTGCGCTTATGTAAAGGCAACATTCTGAACTCCAAAAGGTAAATGAATTGCTTGGCAGACTTTTTAGTAACATTAATTACTTTGAGTTGCCAGCAAAAAATATAGACACGCTGAAAAAAGTATATTAATGACGAAGATCATAACACTAACACGCACTAAGGCTGAACTCGAATAATCAAAACGCGTAAACAAAATCAAGTCTAAAGCTGCATGTTGACGTGATAAGCAGCGTTTATACCCTTTGATTATTCCATATTTAATTGAAAACGAAGAAGAAACAGCGTTAGCGCAAGACTCTGTGATAAGAAAAAAAATTGAATAAAAACCTACAAAAATGTTTGAGCTGTGTGAAATCGTTTATAGTAAAATAGTTACAAAAAAATGTCACTTGGGATACAGTTAGATCTTTTCGCATTCAACAAAATTAGTTTTGCATGTGTAAGTCAGTTTGGGCCGCCTGTGCTAATGGGCTCAGCATGCGAACGTAGACAATACGAGTAAAACTTTTGTTAATAACACCGAAAATTCAATGTGGCTGTAAACTTTTTGCACATGAAACATATTTACGAGAGAAATTCACACGTGAAATTATTGACATTGGATGTGAAAGGTCAGAAGGATTAAAATAGGTCATACATTTATTGGACTCTATATTTGGTTTCAGGTGAGTACACATTTTTCGAAAGGGCACAAGAAAGATTTCAGATTTGAAAGTGAACTATGCTAGATCATTGCAACGAAGTTTTTACTGGCATTTTGTTCAATGATTTCGAAAGCGATCCGTTTTTGAGTGGTACAATTTTGTCATGGAGAAAATGAAATTTTCCATGAAAATATCTCTTGTCGACTTTGATGTGTGTTTTGTCTTGGGTGGGCTGAGATCATGAACACATGTGCCGTTTATGAACAATACCCAAGTCTCGTCATCTTGTTATTTGGCATTTTAGTTTGATTGCTTTGTTTGTTTTTACTGCGAAATACACTTGCATGAGTTTTGTATTCGTTCGGTTCAATCTTCATCGTCGTTGTTGTCGTCATTTTTTACTCGCAGTTTCAGCTACTTACCGCGTGTAACGAACACTTCTTTCGCTTTCTTGTCGTCGTTGCATAGGACCGTTCTATTTATTTAAAAAGTTTTCTCGTTAACAATCAAAGATATAATTAGATTTTCTTCATATCTTTTCAGTCGCTCTCATTTACTCACTCAGCCGTAAGTTTTCGCTCCGAGGCCTTCACAAAGTCATTTCATTCAACAAATATTGCCCATTTATTGGATTCTCATTGAAAATGATACACCATTGATGAAGAATTAATTGCTTGAGTTTTTGGAATGTGAATGGACACGTTCGTCGTGGCTTTTTCTACGAATATACTAATTTTCTATTAATAGCTTTAACGCAATGTTATAAAATGTGGTTTAATGTATAGTCATCATTATTATCGAATTTGAGAAATGTGAAAAATCAACAGAAAAACTGATTCATAAGTCCATCATATTCGTTTAAAAGAAATCTGGTGGGAAAATTCAATAAAAAATTCAAATTTTTACAATAAATCAACTAAATTTAATTCGTTATTTACATCGTCAAGATGTCGCTCTGAGCATCAATGTAAAAATATAAATCTGTTGATGGCTAGCAGTAAAAATCCACCGCGATGGATTGAAATTTACCAAAAACAAAATATTTTGAAGCAAATGTACATCATCTCAAGCAGCGGTCATAAAGTTATTCCCCGAAATGAAAGTAAAAACATTTAAAATGTACAGTAAAAGAAGCTCGTTTGAATCGTTCGTATCTCTATAAGAGAAAATCTATCTCTTGCTTTCAAACAAATCTTAATCTTATTCGACATTAGAGAAGAATTTCAGCTCAAACATTTCAAGAGTTGTGTATGAGCGACTGATAAGAATGTACGCTTGTGAGATGTGTCTTCCTTTGGTTTGTTGGTGTGCGCAAAGTGGTTGTATGCTTAATACGTAAACATCAACTTGTTTGCCATTGATATAGAGAAACGTTTTATTTCCAGTGGTGAATTTAATGGCTTTTTGTGCTCCATTTCGATCGAATAACCAAAATTATTGTTTCAAGTACAGATTTTTACATTTGCATTTTGAGTGCGCTTCTTCATGTTGCGTTTTTAAAATGAACAAATTCAAATGCTAAAACATAGAGAAAAACAGTTGAAACATAAATTCTGGTGATATTGCAATATGTGTGGCAAATAAGCGAACATAAGAAGCTAAGAAAAGCATCGGTAACAACAAGAATAACAACAGCAGCACTTAGTTTTACTGGATAAAAAAGAAACGACGATGTTAGTGTATTTTCTATTGTGTGTGTTCGTGTTTTTTTTCGGAATTGGAAAGATGCATCCACGCCCGCTTGTACATGTCGGTTCATGTCTCCCTTTTATTACGCTCAGCATCGAAAACATTCCACAACAAGTCTAAATGAATTTACAACAAACGACGATGATCATTCGATGTATGCAAAGAAGTGGAATATATCCTGTACTCAAAATACTCCAAAACTGAAATACCATATTCAATATACCATATAGTGAATATTAGTTGTGGATAAAAGCTTGAACATGATGCATCATCGTATTAAAACAAAAGCGACGACGAGCGCGTCGTTATTTCTTGATCTGTTTTTTTCCCTCCTTTGCTCACATCCATTCTTGCTTTCCATTTTGTACACAAACATTTTCAATATGCTAATTAAGTTGATGTTAGTGAATTTGCATGTTTGTAGTTGAAAATTTGTCGGTATTGTTAGGAATTTTGTGAAAACGAAAACTGCTCATATCCTTTTCGGTTTTCGTTTCTTTGCAAACATGTGCCGAATTCGCATATCTTCGATGCATTAGTCTGGCTTATGTGCACAAGATCAACGTCAAATATAGAAGTAGAGACAAAGATAGAGAGATTGCCCGTGCACAGCAAAAAAAAACACACCCAAACATAAAGAAAAGCAGCAACAAATTATATTCTGGCAAAGAAGTATATCCAAACGCTCACTTTGTTGCACGATGAAAACGAGGGACGAACGCACCAGAGAATGTAGAAGGAAGAGTGAAAAGAGTGAATGTTGCTGAAAATTTCCCACCAACAACCGCAATATAGGGCTAGAATAAACTTTAACATTACAAATTTCAAATGAAATGATTCGCATGCAATTTTCTTTTCATTGAACCTGAATTGTGCACTGCTGTAGTGTTGTATGTTTTTGGTGTATGCTTCTGCTCTGATATGGGTTTTGCTTTCATTCTCACTGTTTGTTTATACTATTACACATATATTATTGACGTTGTATGTTGGTTAAGTTTTCAGTTTCAAGTTGTTTCAAGTGGAGCGATGAGGTTTTTTAGCGCATGAAATGCCAAGTGGAAATAAGTAGCGGCACAGATGTATTTTCTTCATCATTTTTTGCTCTCTTTTAGTCTTTCGTTTTTCTTCAACTGAACAACGCTCAACTCAACATAAACACACTCTGTTCTTTGCACTCAAATACGATTCGACGAAAAAGTGACGATGTGAGACTTGCTGCTTAGATGTTTTTGTAAACATTTTGCCATCGCTTTTTGAGGTTTTAAATTCTAAAGCAAATAAATCTTCCACAGATTGAAATGTTTGACGTAACAACGGATTAGAATAGCATCAAGAAAATGCCACATCTACAGCGTAATTAAAACATTGATGAAGGCGGATTACAGAATGACGTTTCCATATACAATGTATGTGTGTGTCTCTGTGTGCTTTATGCGACGGAAGGCTTTTGTCCACGTGTGCATTTGAATGTGTGCGCTAATGCCTGTTGTCAAAATCCAACCACGGAAGCAGATTTCCAATCTCATTCTCTAGTCTGCCACGATTAGCCATGGATACATATCCATTTCGTCGTTATTCATGCGATGCTCGTGCAATTTCATTAAACTTTTTCAACAAAACTAAATCGGTTCTTGCATTGTCTATTCGCGAATCATTCACAAAGTTTACATTTTTCACAGCATCACATAATCTGTGTTTTGATTTTCTACACATGTATCTATCACATATATATTGTGGCATGTGTACGGACATTGAGATTAACGGCCTCGAAAATATGCTGTGAAAATGTATTGACTATATTTTTGTTACGAACAGTTATGGCAAAATGTAGTTCAACCACCCAGAGTCCCTGTATATGGGCGAGAAAAAAGTCGCACAATTATGCGCCATCTGTTGACGTGGTTATTAATGTATGTAATTACAAAGACGGAATTGTTGGATGTTGGTGTGTTAACTAAATTTTCATATCGCTTGTTTTCAACCACAATTCGCATATGTCACCAGATGGCGTTTTTACAATATAACATCTCTCAGTCATGATGGTTGATGTAGTTAAGTTGTGTGTATAAAATGCGCTTTGAGAGACTAAAGTATCATAAACACTTTTGTGGTTCTTTGCTCACTTGGTAAAGTGTGATAGAACTTAAAAATGTTTATTCCACCTTTGACACATTTCGTACACGTATAATTTTCAAGTGAGAATTGAAGCATTAAAAACCGAACGCAAAAGTCAAACAACTTGCCTCGCATTTTTTGTTTTGTTTATATTCTTTGGAGGTTTTTTTCCTTTCTCACATTCGTTACCCTCTTTATCGGGTGGAAAAAATCACGCTGAACTAAGCTAAGAGGAACTACGCAAGAAAGCTTCAACATCCATAACGATGTGTTAGCTTTTATCAAATGTCATCCTTCATCCATCAAAACAATTCATTTTGCGTTGATTCCTTATATCGCTATACCGAAAGAAGGCTGATCTTTTCCCTCTGCGTCAATAATACTCATCTACTAGGAAATACACATTTGAATTAATTTTTGCCTCTTCAAGTTTTCTGGCATTATGTGTGCAGGTGTTCGTTTAACTATTCCACATGAATAAAACATGGATTCGGTTAAGCCTCAATGATTTTCTTGATCGAATTTTTTTTACCTATGCTTATATTCCGTAACAAGTTCGAACTTTATTCGTCGTTCAGGTATTCAACAGCTATATAGGATAGCACTAAACTTGAAGAGAAATGAATCTGTAAAAGAAAAGGCTTAATTTGATGGAACAAGAAGAGCCACCAGCATTGCTTCCATGAATTATTTGAACAATATTAATAAATTTAATTCAAGCGTAGTTTTCATAGAAATTAAATGAACATTTAGATTTGTTGCTTGTACCAGCGGTTTTACAGTGATTTTCTTAATGGATGAGAACACCTCATAAGCTCAAGATTCAATAATATTCCATGAAAATGTCAGGATATATGTTATAAATATGGTAAATTACCATTGCTAATATATGTGTAGATGATTTTCATAAACGTTAATCTATATTAAACATATTACACGATTACAACTTAACAGCTTCGTGCAAACGAAATAAGTAACTTAAGTGAGAAACTTATTACTTAAACAAAAACTTATTTATAAAGAGTATTGAAGATTGATGGAAATCCAATTACTTAAGATAAGCATTGGTGTGGATAGTCTTCGGCTATTTATAGTACGCAAACAAGATTTGATATAAAAAATAATTCGAAGGTATAAATAAAGGGAAACAATTCATTATCAACGAAAATGTGAATATCTATATACGAACAAATGCATAATAAATTATGGAATGGTTTCAAGTGTATTCCTTACGACTTACGTGTTCTACTTAAGCACACACTGCGCCCTCATCAAATCCTTCTGAAACTGGTCGCACCATTTCTTAAGCACAATAAAAATGGATTATGGATTGTAAAAAAATTGTTACACCCGACATTCACATAGATATGGCATTTTTGGGATATACGTACAATTACATTTTATTATTTATTTATTTATTTCCAACGCCCTCCAGGGCTGATACATATCACAGATATAAATGTTTTATTTATAAATTGAAATAGTTGTCGGTTAAACCTAATATTTTTGACTTGAATTGATTGCGTATTGTTGTTGAAAAATATATATCACTTATCGTATTAAAATTGCGACACATTACATAGAATGGATTATTGTATAAATAGTTTCGATTTAGAATATGAATATTGATAAGTTCTCTATGCCTTAAGTTATGTCTATGAGACTCTCTAAGCTGGACTAAATCATTCAAAGTTGGTGATTCAATGTTTCGTTCAATAATGTCGTAAATAAACATTATTCCTGCATTGATGCGTCGTCGGGCCAAGCTTTGTAGCTTTAAATCTGCGCATCTTTCAGCGTATGGGCGTAGGCGGATGTTTTCTGTTCGTTGTTCATCCTTTAGTGCGTATATGATGAATTGCTTTTGAATAGATTCAATTTTTCTGGAGTGTATTTCGTAGCTCGGGGAATAAACTATGCTTGCATAATCTACATGGGACCGTTCAAGACCCATATATAGTGTTTTCAAGGTATCCGTAGAGAACACACCGTTACTTAGTCTCCTTATGAGTGCAAGCATCCCTTTGGCTTTGTTGACTTATTTATCAATATGTCTTTGTGTTCGTGAACCCTATCTATTTCTTGCTTATTGAGAGTGCATTTGAAGTTGATTGTTTTAGTTTTCCAGGCAAGCGTCATTATGTGGCATTTACTTTCATTTAATTCCAACTTATTCGAAAAGCACCATGTTCCGAATTGGTCGATTGCTTGCTGCAGATTAAGTGCATCTTCCATAGAACTCACTTGAGTATATAACTTGGTGTCATCAGCGAAGTTTGCGATCATTACTGTTTTGATTTTTTCTGGAAGATCATTAATGAATGCCTCGAAACAGGTTGGTGATTGATGTCCTCCCTGTATAATAGTTACAGGTATTTCATTTGAAAAGCTTTTCAAAACTTTTGTTATTTGAGTGCGATCTTTTAAAAATTCCATCGATCTGTTCACCAATTCCATGTTTGGTCATTTTCTTGAGTAGAATGGAGTGTAATTTTCATTTTTTTAAATGAAAGTGTAAATATTCGTACAGGGTCTACAATCCTTCGTACAATCTCAACACTACTCAAGTTTCCATTATATTCCGTGCATTGACCATTATATCAAAGAAAGCCTTTCCACCAAGAATATTGTTCCTCGTTTAGTATTCTGATTGTCGAAAATATAGCAAAAATCATTCGCAAACAAAATCTATACACCAATGTTTACACAATATGAACATCATGGAATACATTTTTTTTCTTTCTATTATTTATGCTAAATTCATGTTAGTGGACCACTGATTGACATGATATTGGACGTGCTTGTTATTCGATCCAAGTTTGTTTATTTTATTTGTATCGAACATTTTCCAGAACAAAATACTAAGAGCGTTTCTGAAAACTCCAATGAGAAAACAATCCAAACTGATAAGCTCTTTAAAAACAAAGCGTATAAATCAACAAATAGTTAAAATTTCATATGAATCTTGCCAATATTTTAACATGTCAAAACTGAAAATATGGCAAACCCGTATTGATGAGGGCATCCGATGAAAACGGAAATCAAAAATGCAAACAAAAACAATAAATAAAGAAAATACATACAACGAAGAAATTAAAACTTACCGACCGCAAAATGGGAAGAAACCACGAATTGGTAGAGAAGTTTGTAAAGACGGGGAAAAAAAAGAAAAAAAAAATGACAAAAACAATGCCATAATTTAAAGTCATCAAAAACTCATAATTTATCAAAGTCATTGTGGATGAGTGCGTTCAAAATCGAATCCATACACAACACAAATGCCGCACATTTCTTAACTTGTCAAAGTTGAAATTATATGCATAACCAAGAAGAATAAAAGAAAATGGGAAATGGTCGCGAGACAGTTTGCATCACAAACGATCTGCGATTGTGATTTAAGCTTTTGAGTCTAGCGGATATAAGGTTTGGCGTAAATAAAAGTTTCATCACATTTATCGCACCAGTTTAGATTCGCTTTTTGGTTCTCGTCCTCTCTTTTCTTTTGTTGCGTTTGGCTCTTTTTCTTATCAAATTTAATTTATTTATTGTTTTGAACACACTTTCATGGTATTTCTTTTTATCTTCTCCACCGTTTGTGAGTGTACACTGTCCATGGTGATGCTCATGGTTGATATTAGCTTTTTTTTATGACAGAAAACCGCTCTTTATACAAACGAACGTGCGACGGGTGCGTTTACCGTATTCGCTCTTTTTCACATTTTGTCTCTTTTGAATCGTTTGGAAAAAACAAAAATAAATTATTCATAAGATGTCCATTCTTTTATTCAATTCAATTGTTGTCTTTTTTCTTTCTCGCCTATTCCATGCTATTTCAGTTTTTGTCATTCGACAAAGTCAAATGCCGGCTTATGGTATGGTTTTTGCTATTTACTATTCAGACAACTATCGCCTTTATTTTTATTATAGCCGTCTGGCTTTTCGTACTTTTGCGCACCGTATTTCAATTTTGGTTGCCCAAGCGCAAATTAGCCGAATAAATCTATAGAATGACCAACTAATAAAATAAAGGAGACACACATGATAAAAAAACGACTTTTTTGTTATAGAATAAATGCGCATATATAGTATATGGACCACACATATATACGTACACATTAAAAACGGTAACAGAATACATTCTGCGTTCTCTATGTTTGCCTTTTTAGCCGTTCGATCCGTAAAATGTGGAAAATTCAATTCGTTAAAGTTTGTAGACCCAGATCACACCAGCCAACAAGTAATAGAATTTAATGGTAGCTCGTTTAAAAATGCAAAGAAAGAAAAACGTAAATCAGTAGTCGAATTGGAAACAGTTTAACTAGTATTTGAAATTAGTTTTTCATAAGAGAACCGAGCATCTCTGATCCCGAACCGAAAAAGGTAATGTTTTTTTTCGGTCGTTTTTTGCCCAATTTTTCGTTCAGTTTTTGTGGTTCACATGAAACCTTCTGTATGTCGATACATACATTTGTTTGACCAACATTTTCAATATGTTTGTTAGCAATTTGTCTATTGAATTTTGGGTTGGAAAAATAGTTTATTCTTTTTTGCAAACGCCTTTCACAGAACAGAACCCCTTCTCTGGGAGAGAGCTTCAAATGTTAAACCAATTTTAGTTTATTTACATAGTAAAATGTATCGAAAATGAATTGAATTCAAAACTCTCACACATCTTGCGTGGATCTCCCGTGTTGGCAGTGCCTATTTCCATTGAATATCATGATTGGACGAATTTCCTTTAATATTTAATTCATTTCAATCAGAAAATCTCTTCGATTTCCATCTTTTTTGCAGCAACAACAATTTGTACATATCTACTATTTATAAATTACCAAATTCAAAGACACAACAGCATACACATTCAGTTTGGCGCGCTCGAATTTCAAATCGAATCTCGAATTTGTGGTTGTTCTGATAACAACGATTTCACATTCTAGGCAAATTAGTTTTTGTGTATTACGTGTACATTCGATTTGTGTTTGACACCGAGAAACGAACATATTCACAAACAGAAGCAGCAGTGTGAAGCAGCAGAGTAGACTCAAATTGACCAAATTGGTTATATACACTTATAACAGCCGTATCATGCGATGCGATAAAATGTGCCATCACACGTGCTCCAATGCGCAAATTAAAAAGGTTTCTATGTTTCTTCCCTCGAAAAGTAAACAACAGACATAAGCTCATATGCAAGCAGCATCACCTGTTTCTGGGTGGCTGTTAAAATATTGCTATATTTGAGTACATTAAAATACATATTGAGCTAGGAAATGCTCTGTTTGTGTCTAATGAATATACAAAAACCGAAAATTCGAAGCGAGTTTGTTCGTTGTATCTTTGATTTGTTAAATATCCCATTTTGTGTGCATTACGTATATATGTGCAAATGTAATTTCAACAAAAAGAGATTCAGAAGAGTACGGTCTATAAATTGGTAATAATGATTTTTGATTTTTTTTTTCTTGTGGTCGAATGCGTTCAAATATACATACCATCGAACGAATAAACGGATACTTTTAGGTAGCACAATATTTTCAGTATGAGCAAAATTGTGCATCGATCGTTGTCTATTTATATTTGCTTTTTGGATTTTAAGTAGGTAAATGCAAATCGAATCGTTGCAGATATTCTATTTTATTGAAGTCGTCTGAACCAAAAATGAATTTCCGTGCGATTCATTGAAAATTTTACTCTCTCTCTCTTCCGAGTATGTTTCATTTTGTCGCTTGCGTGCTTTTGCTCAACTCTCAATACACTTGATAGTGTGGAGATATTGTCGCAAGTTTGTTTTACGACTACACTCGTAATCCAAAACCAATGCAAATATACAAACGTTTCACTGCTTAAACACTCACACACATACGTATAAGCACAACGTTTGCGGTTTTACGATCCAACTACGTAATGCATATCTATCTCTTATACAATTATTTGCATTCCGTCTGTGGTATAAATATCACATGCTAAATCTGCTACCAGCAGATAACTCTGTTAATTTATCTATGCTTTCCGCAGTTCGACTTTGGTGCAATTTAACTTTTCCAACAATTAACAAGAGCTACAATATAGATTATGGCATTTTCTATGCTTTTTCCTAATAAGCGCTAGTATAGAATATTCTCTATTTCTCTTTAAGCCACCCCTTCCCTCTCGTTCATTTCCTCTATATCGCTGCTTACTCCCACACTTTTCCTATCGATCTCTTTACCACTTTTTCTCTTTCCTCTTTTTTTGCCTTTCTCTTTCCATTCATTTAACTAATAGAACTAGATGAAATATTTCGTGTCTAGGTAAATGATGCGGTGAACTGTTTGCCGTTATTATTATTTCCATGTTTGCACTTATCGATCTCTAATGCAAAGGATTGAAAAGAAAAGGAGAGAGAGAGAGAAAGACTGATACCAGGAATGAGATAGAAATTGGATGAAATTATCCGTAATATGTTCAAGATTTTTACAAAATATAAGCCCACTCATTATTTTATTCGACGAATGATATTTGACGAGTAGAATTTTGGTGCAAGAGATAGTCTGCGGTTACTGAAAATAATCCATATTGATTTAAATATGTAGCGTAAAACGGGTTGAACAAACTATTGTAAAAAAACGGCAAAATGTGTGTGCTTATTTTACAGTTTTCATCTAATATTTCATGCCTATCTGCATGCGATCAGTATAAATCATGTTGAATTTTGCACTTGAAAAAGGAATATGGTGATGGTCAAAATTAAAATAATGTGCCAACATCAATTTCAGTAGTGTTTAAAATAAATTTCATGAATAAATACGAATCGTTCATGTCCAAAATTTGCTATAGCATTGCAAAATGAGGTAGCATATTAATGTGTCATAACGATGAAAAATCATTTCGTGAAGAATATGAGAGAGAGAGAGAGAGTTGTTCAAAAGTGGTACATAATATTTATCAATGTTGGGCAATCAGCGTAGTAGCAAAGGTTTTTTCGTGCTACATAAAATTGATGATATTTATTTAGGCCAAGACAGTAAATGTATTTTGTGTTATTTATTATTTGTTTTGAAAGCAAATTAAATTCACCCGAAATATTTGACGAAATAAAAACGTATTTTGTTAATCACAACGCAAGACAAACAGAAAATAAAACATTCGGGCAAAATATGTTGTGTAACACTGTCCATTTCACAATGTTCGTATCGCAAAACACGTGCACACAAAACGAAATGGCTTTCGCTGTACTTTTTCTCCTCTTAGCAACTCTAAGCAAATAACATTTTTTGTATGTATATATATATATTTAAACACTTCAAAGTGTTTGTACTATCAAAGTGGGATCCATTCCGGGAGAATACAGAGTATGACAGTATGAGTTTTATCACGTTGCATGTGAATTATTTATCGTAATTTCATTTATTTCTGAGTTTTCTCAAATGAGTTTGCATTTGAAAATATGTGCTCATACTGTGTACATGTGTCGAAAGTGGTTGGGACACCGTTGGTCCAATCGTATAACTTCTTATGCTTTTGCAACATTAACTCGTTTGTCCAGAATGTAGTTTGGCGTTCACCTTTGTGTTGTGTCATGAAGAATGGTGTTTACGAAAAATTGTTACGGTCGTTGTTATTTGTAAAGCGTGTAGGGAACAGAGATGGCTGAGAATAGAATAAGCTGTGTTGCCGTATTTCAGATTGGTGCGATCTTAATAAGCCAAACATTACTTTAAATATGAATGAGTTTTTCAAACATTTTGAACTATAATTTTTGTTTAATGTAATTCGCTTTACCATCTCAATGTGTTTAGTAGCGGCAGCAAAAATGGCTGTAAAAATAGCCGTTAGTAGTAAAAAAATTGACGTGCATTACATTTATCTGTGAGAGCATTTCTATTCATAAAATGTACGATGGAAAAAAGAAAGTTCTGCAGATTTTGCCGAGAGTGGGTGAATTGCTGGAACGTTTCTCATTTGCAAACTGCATACGAAATGAAAACTTTTCGAGATGACTACGAATAATTTAAATTCAAGTATATTTTTGATAAAATATTCAGTGAGTTATAGGGTGAGCGCACGGCGCATGAAGGATACACGCACGCAAAAATACACACACATACACACATTTCCAAGGACATTCCAAAAAAAGAGAATTTGTCTTTTACACAGCGATAAAATTTCATAAAATGACACATTACATACGTGCACCGGAGATAGTGCCAACTACAAAGTAGTCGAACGAACACCGAAACACCAATGGATAACATGAAAAAACATCGATTCGATGTAGTATGTGTGTTTATTTTAAGCTTTCCTCATTCTTCTCGGCTGAACGTGTTTATTTTTCACATCTCATTTCATTCATCGCCGTTACCATTGCAAGCCACTACATTACATATGTCGCAATACACTCGGGCTAATAAGAATAAAATCACATACATGAGAAATGTCAGTAAAAGGCTAACCGATTTTCGGTTTTTGTTTGTATTTCGTTGACAAAATTGCAAATCAACGAATACAAATAGCAAGTACATACAATCAGCTAGAAAGAAAAAAAATGTGTGTGGTAGGTACACTTGCATAATTATGTGTGTGATTTCATATGATAATTTCTGCAACAGTTCACACCACCACTATGTCACACTAGCCAGAAAAATGAATGTGGTTGTAACTTTTCGGCTAACCGAATAATGACCGCAAACACATTCAATACTCTCTATCTCTCTCCACATTCAAATTATACAAAGCGGTGCAATGGGAATATCAAACAAAAGACACCTGTAAATGTTGCCAAAAAGAAATGTGTTCTGCTTGTGTCATTTGCTTGGATGCAGAAATCTGTTGATGGTTGCGAAAACATGGCTTTTCAGTCATTTTAATGTCATTGACCGAATTTTCTGGCGAGGTCGAACACGGGACTGCTACTCAAAGCAGAATGTGGCAACTCGTTTATTCCGACCGACTTAAACGCAATACACACTCATCCACAAAAATAATCACAACCATTTTACAAACAAAAAATCTATGTCATTTACATCTTCCACTTCGAAATCAACACAAACCAGTGGCATGCACTTTAAGTAACGCTTCAATAAATTTAATCATAATACATATTAAACAAAACCACTCGATTTTTTGTGCGATATTTACATGCTTGGAACTGAAAAACCGACAAATTAACCATTACATTGAAAAGGGAAATAATATTCTTTATAAATTTCATGTGTGTTTTATGAATTCAATTATTTTATTATTAATTATTATTATTTTTCCATAGTTTTTCAATGAAATCAAAGCAGACTATCCTTTGACAAAACTCCAAGCTAAACTTGAAATATTACAAAATATTTGAATTCATTAAGGTATTTTCACTTGAATGTGTTTAAAAAATAATGTTTAAACCACATCGGTTGTACATGCATCTCGATATTAGAAATAGTTTTGTTTTGGTTTTTCTTCAAAATATGAATATTACAATTTAAATATTTCCATCGTCGCCGAGTATGAAATGTATGTAGTTTAAAGGTTGTTGGCTGTTGATACGCCTTGCTCTCGAAAGTTTTGGCCCGAAAAAAAAAATGTTCATGTGTCTGACTTCAATATTAATAATGGACTAGTGAAACGTTTTGACCTGGCAGAACGAAAAAAATGTTCAAATATCGAACATATTTACCAAGCGCCGTAGCTCATATTGAAATCTTTACGAAAAGTTTTTTTCTTCTTTTTCTTTTTCTTCTCGCTCACTCACGTTTTCTCATTTTGTCGCTTGTAAATGATGATGTCGACAATGCCAGAGGCAGAAGGAGGAAGATGATGAAGAAGAAGAAGCGATGGCGAGTGGTAAAAGTGCGCTGAATATGCATGTTTATAACAATATGCACGCGTTTGCTATTCTCATCATGTAAATTGTGCTCAAGTTTTTGGTTAATGGCCGCACCATTAGTACATGCACCAACAGATAAAAAGCTGATTTATTGCCTCCACATACACATAAAATTGGCTGCTGGCACATATTTATGCAATCTTTTCCAACATTCGGCTGAATTACTTTTATGCATTTCACGCTGTACACATATATACCTACTATATCCTTGTGCTTGTATGTGTTCGCCAATTTCTAGCTTTTATTCTCTTCCATTTGGAATGTGGACGGAGTGGTACAGAGTGGGAAAGAGTGCGCGTACGGTCGCGTATTTTTCATGTATGTATGTGTGTGAAATGTTCAGTCCGGAATTTGTTGAAGTTTTGAAAAAATTGCCTTTGATGTGAGAGTTCTGTTGAGTTCGCTGTTCGTTCATTCGTTCGTCGGTCGGCCTTCTCATTCTCTCCCATATTCATTTCGCACTTCGTTGGTCGCCCATTTACATTATCGCCAAGTTATTTGTTAGAAAAAGTCATGATTCTGGCCACGTCATATATTTATTTCATAAATTTTTTTTCTATTTCTCTTCATTCCAGCAAACTCTGATGTGTCGCTCCATAATTTTTTTTCTTCTCCTCCTCATTTTATCATTGTATTTGGGTGAAACGCTTTTATCGTTCACATTGTCATCGTTATTCGCATTTTTATTTTCACACGATAGAAGAAATAGAAGAGAGAGCTTGCATAACAAAAAGCTTGCAATATATCGTCAACAACAGCAGAACATGTGCATAATAACAACAACACTGACTGCAAAATTGAAAAGCAAAATCGTTATGCATTCTTCTCAATAGCACAAGCACATTTTCTATCGTATTTTAATCGGATGAAAAATATATATGCGAAAATAACATTTTAATGCCAAACAAATCGAAAACTTGAAAAGAAATGATCAGCCGGTGTATATTTGTATGAGATTGGAGACTTTTTTTTGCGAATCTCGCTAATGAGCGCCATCTGATTTTAGTGTGAATTAGATGCAAAAACTGAATTTAATTCTGTAGCATTGAAATGAAAAAGTGAAAAAACAACAACAATAGCACGGCCACACAGAGCTGTACATCTATGCGTGCTGATGCATACATACACATATACGCTTTCTTCATTCTTTCATTCCATTGCTATACGTATCTCACTGGTCAACAGATCTATGTAGCCATGTTACTGTTGTTGTTTTTTTTCTCTTTTTCGATTCAATTCATTGTAACTAAATTGAGTTCAACTATGGAATACAAGATGGCACAGATGAGGGGAATTCGCATTTTGTCTCTTCATAGGCTTAGCCGGTTGGAAATGATTTCCCTGAATATGACAAATACTTCAATTTCGATACGTTGGAAAGCAATGATGCCAAGAATCTCCAATGAATTTCAACTGAGATTGAGTCAATGCATAACATGAATGCAATATTCAATATATTAAAAAGTTTATTATGACGATAGAGAAAGAGAGTTGGGAGAAAAAAAGAAACAATCAAATTTTGCACAATCACACTAATAAAACATAGTGCGAATAATAAGAACTGGATTTAAAATTTTATGAGCAAATATATATAAATCATAAATTCATTGCTTAAATATTTAATCATTTATCAAAACTTTGTCAAACTAAATAAGTTTTAGTGTGCATTGTGTTGAACGGTCTCTCGCCCGTCAACCGTTCACCCGATGAATGGTTTGAGACGCACACGGCTATCTTAACACTCTCATCAAGCTCTAATTCGGCACGTATCCTTTTCTTTGCATATCCAACTAAGGCAAACAATGTGCTTTAAATTCAAGGTGATTTTCCAATCTGAATAAATTATCGTCCGGAACATCATAGATGGTTTAATTCTAGCTTTCACCGGACTGATTCCACCAATAGTGGTAACAAAATCGAACGGTAGATAGTTGAAAGTAATTGTGTTGCCACAAATGTACAATTAAGTTTGTGAAATATAATAAATTTTAATAAGTTTAAATTAGATTTTGTTTCTAAATGAAACCACTGAAATGGTGGTGACATTGACGTTGTTCCCTTAACCGTAAAATGTATGCGGAGCCAGTGATGATACGAAATCTCAGTGATGTATACAC
Source organism: Contarinia nasturtii (assembly GCF_009176525.2). Classification (NCBI taxonomy): domain Eukaryota; kingdom Metazoa; phylum Arthropoda; class Insecta; order Diptera; family Cecidomyiidae; genus Contarinia; species Contarinia nasturtii. The sequence goes on along the minus strand of NW_022197885.1, from coordinate 350,910 downwards.
AAGATTTATTATGTTCACGTCAAGCGATCGTTGTCAATTTGCTGAGCTCAGGATAATCCATGTTGATCTTTTTTGCATCAAATCAAACCGGCACTATTCATAGAGAATATTTTCATCGAACAAGAATATGCTATACTGACGACATTTGATGAAAACCATATATTTTAACTTCAAGTCGTAATCAAGTTGTTATTTATACAGCGACTGCATATACTGCTTGCCATTGTCTTGCTACTGAAAATTCCCGTCGATGCATATCTTTTGCTTTCTATTTTACTTTCGAATGCTTCCTCATTATTTTAGCGCCACTACATTTTCATATGAATAATGATTTCGGTTCGGTTCATTTTCTGCATTTTAATGACATTAATGCACGAACTTGCAAGGAAATTCTGTGTAAATAATGACACGAGCACATATACCGAATATGATTTTATTAACCAAGTATAGAGGTGGAAATTGAAACAAACACGTTTGGCGCGCACACGGAACGAATAAAGTCTATGAATATAGGTGCACATAACGCAAAGCGGATCATGTATTTTAATACAATTAAATAAGTGACACATTTACTTTTGCATACAAAATATTTCTGTGCTGTTGCGACAACTGAATTTGAATTCAGTCATTTGCTGCTTTACTCGCATTCAAATTAACTGACAAGAACTTTGACTTTGAGTTCGAACGAAATGCTTACGTAAAAAAAAAGTTTTTCTTTTGGGTGACACTAATATTCAGAGCGCGAACTTGATTTAAGCACGAACAATTCAAACAGTTCAGCATCTGTGAGGGATGGAAGTTAATCTTCGACATACACTTTATGTTATGTAGCAAAATGTGACTGTTTGAAAGAAATATTCTCTTTTAGTTTTATCTAATTTAATAAAGAAACTTCTTTTATTTTGATGGTATGTTTTGTGAATCATGCATCTCATTGCGATGAATGAAATGAAAATGTATAATCGTGCTCATTAACTGAAATGATGATTTGAAATGAAAAAGAGAGAACGCAATGACATCAAGTGGCAATAAAATTCAACTTAAAAAGAAAACTGCATAATAACTCAATTTCATTCGCTACAAACTAATGATATTCAATTAAAGTCATTTCAGTTTTAAATTGTTATCATTTTTGCGATCTTGAGTTTCAGCACATTTTTTTCTACGTCTCGTTCGTATCCAGCTTATGCCAGATGCATCGATTGAGTTTCGTCTATTCTTTTTGATTGTCTCTTTCTTGCGAATTTGTAATTTGATGTTATTTTTATGACTTTCTCTTTTTTTCTGGCACTCTTTCTTTTCTTCTGTTTTACCCATCTCAGTCTCATTCCTATTTTCCTCTCGTCCAAGTTAAGTGATGGATTTTGAGGTCGAATTTTCAATTAGTATTTGTTCCATTTTAAATTTTCTCTCATTCTGTTGCATTCGGTAACAAATGTGCACAATCGGCACAATTAAAGGGAAAGAAACAAAAAGCAACTGCGAAACTCTCTCATCCTTTCTTTTTCTGGATAATTTAATGTCAACTTTGGTCTTCGTTCATTCTTTTTCGGAAAAAAAAACTCCGCATTCTTGGCGGATTTCAGCAATAATTTTCTTAATCATTTCACTTTTTTTGTTTTAATTTGTTCTTTCGTATCCTCTTTCCCGTTCGACTTCCGACTTCCAATTTTCTGACTGTATTAAGATTCGACGTTGTGTTCTTCTTTTTTTTGGATTTCTCTTCGTTTCTAACCATCTTTTGAGAGCTAAGTTTTAATTGCACTCTTCGTATAAATCTGCAAACAAGCAATGAGAGAGAATAAAAAGAGCAGAAGAAAAAGAGAGAATGGAAAGGCCGCTTGTTGTGTGTAGCATTGAAGTGGCCTTTGATTTTCATTGTTTCGCCTCTTTAACTATCGTGACACACACAGAGAGAAAGAGCGAGAGGGGGAGAGAGACTCGCATTCATATTTAGAGTTAAAATGCACGATATCAGGAGACACGAGTGCACCGAAACGAATGCGACGGAACTGGTTTTTAACAGAGGAAGAAGAGTGGAATTGTGAGCAATAACAATAACGTTGTTAATGATAATGATGATTATGTGGGATTGGTGTTATTCTGCATCGTCTTTCCGCCATCGTTTATATCGTTGAAATTGCGAAAATGCATTTAATGGAGACTCACAATACAATAGCTCTATGGTTATAAAGTGGGTGAAAAAAAAACGTACTAATTTGCACATTTAGCAAGATATTTTGTTATTTAAACCATTTCTACTGTTGCTATGGTTGTTGCTGTTGTATTCCCTTTCTCAGTCCGTTACACAAATTAGAGCGGTTTTTCTGCAATGAGCAAATGGATTTTGTCTGGTTTTGTTTGCGGATCTGATATCGATTTGGTATTCTAATGTAATTAATAAATGAATCACTCAAAAACGTAAGGAAAACGTTTCGCAACTTACAAAATTCATGGTAGCTTTTTCTCACATAAAAATGTTTGAATCAAATGAAGCTGCTGGTTTTCAGAACAGCATCACCCCATCCCATCCCATTCAAATTTGAATCGATAATTGTTTTTGCGGGTCATTCTGACTTTCAATTAGAAAACCCGAAATTGGATATGCTTGTGGTTATCTGACTGCATGTAAAACTTTTTATCGATTTCAATTATAGTTCGAAAATTGCTTCCAATTCAAAACCATTTATTCGTTATAAATTGCAAAAAGTTTGTAATTTGCATAAATCCTATTCATACACAAGATACTAAAAAAATTGAATTGCATTTTCATTTGTTACTAATTTATGAACTAAAGAGTTTTATTGATTCTCAACTCAGTTCATATTGCAGTTTTTTTAGCAAATCAAAGCACAGTTTTTCATTGAGTGGAAATGGCAGGTTTTTCTCTTCTGGCTTTTTTTCCCAGAATTCATATTTAATCATGATTTGCAATTTCACATTCATTTCCCACAGAAAATTCTTTATACTATTGACATTTTGCGCATATGATTTCAATAGGGCATACCGCCAGATCAAATTTGGATCATTTTTTCTAAAAAATTCCAGGACTTTGACTATGTGATCATTGGGTGAAGTTTCAATTGGACTCTGTATATTTGGAGTTCTGTTTTAGTATTTTGGATTTGTCCAAATTTGCAGAAAATTAAAATTCCACAGTCGCAAAGTCGAAATGTACCTGATAAATAATCCATCATCGTTGATAGATTCATCTGGCGGAATGCCCTGGATTTCAATGCAAACCGGAAATAATTCATCGATATTAGTTCTTACTTTACATTTTAATTCAACGAAAGAAATTGAACTACAGCCGCTGTACTTCAGCGCAGCTATTACCCGTTGTCAATTTGTATATCCGCGATGATTTTCGAATAAAATGAATATTCTCTTTGACATTCGTGATCAGATTTAACACTCAAGAAGCTTAAGTTACAGTTATACATTTTTTAATAACAAGAGAAAAGATGGCTATTCTCAAATAAAAAACTGGAATTAACAATGTCACTGAACAACTTTAGCTTCAATACCTTTGTTGATACATCAAAAACGAATACACTATGCTTATAAATTGAGCGATTAAGATTTTTTTATTGTAGAAATGTTCTAAATGTTTCGCCAATCCTGATGATATAATACAAAAGCATCTCATGGAATAAAAAACGAATTTTATGTTATCATTCAAGTTGTCTTTTAGATCAAAGACCATAAAAGGATTTTACTTCGATTTCTGAAAAAATTGGAAAAGTACCGTTGGCCGCCATGACAATTAAGCTTGTCAGCAATTTTTTTTTTGTAAACGACTTTATTTTCTATTCATGCACATTTTTAATTTTTTCTTTGCCTCGTTTTTCTTTACGTAGAATTTACTTGAAAGTTTTTAACGAATCAGTATTTCCTTGAATTTTGAATTTAGCGCAATTGATTTGTCAGAGTTCAGTGCATTTCCATAAATATGTTGTCGTATCGAGAATCGTGATTGCTTCGATTGCAATAAGGTTGCTCATGGCTACTGAAATAAATTATTCGCGAAGCGAACAGATTGAAAGTAATAATTTTCGTATTGAACCGCATTAAAATCCACAAAGCAATCAAATAGTTGTGCCACACACACGGGCGACTTAGAATGGAGACGGTTCAATGAAACCATAATCTTGAATCGTGTGTGGATGTGAGTGTGTTAGAATAAATGCATGGTGTAGCATGAGGTGAAGGACTGAAATATCGAATTTCACATATAACAAACGCATTGTACCTTTGCAATGGACATTTGTTTCAATAATTTGTCGCTTTTGGTCGCCAGCAATTCTTCTACTTGCTCTCACAAATCCAACACATACATTACAGCGCAATAAATTCACATTTAATTGATACTCACGACGGACACATTTTCGTGCGCACATAAATTATTGTTGGCTAATGTATATAAGTTAAATTGATATTTTATTCCATGCTTGATGTCTCGCTCGTAATCACAATCGAATTTTTCTTCGTCACTCACACCACACAATCAAAGCGAAATATCAAATTCTAGTATTCAGAGTTTTGTGAACACTTTGGACACTTGTACGAAATGAGAAACGTAACGTTCGATTCAGCAAAAAAAAATGGATCGACGTGCCGATACAAAAGATAAATTGTTTGACCCATTTTTCAGCAGTTTCATACTTTTTCTCTCACAAACGAATCAAAATATGTGATTCGAGATCGATACGAAAAATGAGAACTACAGGTATATAATAGCTACCTCATTCAACGATAGTTGACTTTTTTCTGTAGAAACCATTCAAAATGGTGCTGCAAGATCTTTTTTAATTGCTTACAAGCTTCAAATTGTAATACGAATTTATTTTAAATATTTGTTTTACAATAATGACAAATAATATGATATATCGAGCTTCGAACACATTATTTCTTTTTAAATTTAAAATGGGTAGTTCGAAATAAAATCATTCGAATTATTGTCATTGTTGTTTCTGGGTGCTGTAGGGAAATATACATTAATAAGAGAAATAAATGCTTTCGGTTGGATTGACAATTTATTACTGAGCAACAATTTATTAATTTTGACAATCTTTAGCAATTGGTAAGCCTTATATGGGCATAATTGTATTTCAAAGTGAATTGGACTTTGTAAATTGAATGAGTGAATTTGTTTATGAATTATGTTTTGAATTTATGTTTGAATTGCATTTATATTTTTTATTCATTTGTCACTTTGGTGGTTTGAAAATGACGTCGAAAAGTAATTAGATTGTACATTACATAACAGGTGGGTAGATAAGTCTTTGTCCTAACATATAGATGGCGTCACTGGATTGTTACGTTATATATTAACCTTTCGTAAAGTGAGAAATATTTCGAAAGTAAATATTTTTCTCGAGAAATATAAAGTAGCACACTAATTTATGATCGAAAAAAAATTGTTCAATGCCTTCTGGGCAGGTGAGCATTTATTGGCTTTGTTTTTTTAAATATTTTTCGCATATTTTTAATTTATTGTATCAAAATACTTAAAAAAAATACACCCAAATTTGATCACACATGAAATCTCGAAACTGCATCAGTGAGCCAAATTTATGGGAATGCCATGTTCAGGTTCACTGAAGATCCAACGTACAGAAAAATTAAAAGGCAAAACGATTAAATATATGTTCAAACAATAGCGAAAATCGAAACATATATCATGTAATCAAGCGTTCAGAAAGACATACATTTATGCGAGCGATTGAATGATGCTTGCATCATTTGATGCGCATCGATTGTGCTGTCGCCATACATTCGGATCTTCGGCAGCGCACGAAGTGCTCCGAACGCACAACGAAAGCACTAGCGATGCGCATCAAATGATGCAAGCATCATTCAATTGCTCGCATAAATGTATGTCTTTCTGAACGCTTGCATGTAATGAACGAGAAAGAGTGCTTCGCGAATTTTTTGAAGATTTGAATGTCAAACTCGACAAATTTTTAGTGAACTGGGCATCAATCCAATGACAGGATGTGAAGACTTCAAGTCTCATCGAGCCTACGGTGGCGCCACCAATTTCAAAGGGGAAGTCAATGTAATTTAACAACTCAAATCGAAACTAAACAGCGCGCCAATTTTAAAATTTGCTGTCATTTCCTCCCATTGCATCAATCACCTACGCGAGAGATAGATATGAAACAAAAGAATTTTTTTTGACTTATAGACAAAATATCAAAAACATTAATGATCCAGATGAAAACAAACCATCGGCATTAAATGAAAATGAAGATCAATCGTCAATCATTAAACGCAGATGGATATGAACTGTCATCATTATGCAACATATTGTAACATTTGATAAACATTTTTTACACCAATTAATATGAATAAAATATTTCTAATAAACGTACATACATCGAATGAAATGAATTGCTTCTACTTATTTTATTTACTATGCATTAGTTTATAATTCCCTTTTATTTATATTGAGTTTTATTTTCGTTGTTTTCGCATTATTTGTTGAATGTTTTCTTGTATATTGTGTTTGTTCGCTGAGCCCTGAGCCTAGCATTTTTGTCTGAACAAGTGTATAAGCGTATATTGTTTGGTTGAAACCAAAGTTGAGTCCAACGTACAAGCCAAAATCATGTATAGAATAGCGCTTAACAACAAAGTCCTATTACTTTTTACATTCCTTCTAGGGATCGAAAAAAGGGAAAATCAGAGCCCATAATCCATAATGGATTTGTATAGTTGTAGAAAGGTTTCGTATGTTGATACATTTCTTTGAATTGGCGTGCCATAGAACATAAAACATTTAGTCGAAGACGAAAGAAAAATAGGCTCTGTACAATTTTATCTAGAAAGACAATTGTGAGCTGTTAGTTTCACGACCAAAAATGTCTATAAATACGCCACAGTTTGTCAACAACGGTTACCCACCGCATTGTATTTTGTGGTATTTGCAAATATCAAATTGTGACAAGACGGTCGCGATGATTTTATGTTTTTCTTTGTTCGTTTAAAGAAATTCCAAATTGTGAATCGATTCGTTTGCACATATTCAACAATAAGCCAAACAAAATACTTCGAAACCCCCCATTGAAACTAAACCTTTAAATTACTTGACCGAATCATTTCACGAAGTTGACTTGGTTGGTGTGGTTCCATTCTGTCGGATATTTTATGGTTTTGAGCGCTTTGATATATCTTTTCTTGACGATTTTCGAAATCAAATCCGGATGTCACTTTGAAATGTGTATCCAATTTGAAAGAGAATTGTTGGATTTAAACGGCTCAATGTGCTGACGAAATATGAAATCAGTACGAGCAGTGAGCACAGCCACAGTTAATACCATCAATTCGAAGCACCCATATACGTGGAATGGCATATAGTTTTCGGTGTATTGGGCGAACAAAAAAAATCGATCGATGCTGGAATAAGTGATGTGGTCCCCCTTTTCTGTCCGCCTCTTTTTTTCACTCATTTTTTCTCATAATCAACAAAATATGTGCACACATTTTTGATCGACCGGCCATCAAAGGAAAATTGGCGACAAGACCTTTTTTCTAAACAAATAACAAAAGAGAATACGAAAAGATTTACAAAAACAATCAATAGCAACTAAGCTTGAGAATTTTTCGTTTAGCCAACTTACCTTGGATTTGAAAATACTATGAGCCGGGGTTTTTTTAAATTATGGATGAAGCTTATCGACAAAAATATTACCAACGGCGAATCGAAAGAGAAAGAGAGAGAGAAAAAAAAGTTTCTATTCTCGATAGAATTGATTTCAACGCTTGAATTGATACAGATGGACTTTGTATGATTTAGGTATTATTTAACTTATTTCCTTCTTATTCATATGTATGTGCATGTTTCGTTTATCAAGCCAAGAGCGTTATTCAGCCGAGTGAAGTACCATTTGAATGTATGTTCAAGTGGATGGAAACGATTTGAAGCATTGCATCTTTGAAATACTTTAAAATGATTGAAAACTAGTCTAGAATGAAACTAATTTCAATTTTTATGGAAATTTATCCAGAGTTTCGATAGCGTTATGCGTATAGCATAATACGAATACTGACTATTGAAAAATTTCAAATGAATTATCGCTGGCAAACTTAATCAAATTTTCAAAATAGTTCCAATTATCGAATTTTAGAGAGAATCAATTAAAATTGCAAATTCAATTGAATTCAAAACTGGGGCGACTGACAATAATTGATTATGTTTCGATGCAATTTTAATTTGCAAAACTTGATTCGGAATGCATTGTTTCGAATAACGGTCGATTGTCTGAACGTCAATTGTCTGAATATTGATATGCCATCGATTTCGAGTTTTATTTCGAACACACACGTACACACACCCACAAAATGCTGATTCATACATATAAGCACATGTATTATATGTAGTGTATTCGATGTGTGTGTCAATCGCAACAAAAAGGCTGGGCAGTATTTGGTCGTCGGTTATGTTCATCTTCAATTTTGATCGATGACTGTTATGTGATTAATGCTTCCGAAAATCCGGCAAAGAGACATAAACATAGTATCTTCTTCTTCTCTTTCTCTCTCTCCTTCCCTTGATATGTATTCATGCTTCGATGCATGTTAAATCTATTCAAACATTGCCTGTGTCATCATATTTTGTATTGATTTTGGGGTGGATGTTGCCACACAACGCTTTTTCGATTACTTTTTAATGCTTTAAAAGCGGATGTACTTCTTTAATCACTTAAACAAAAAAAAAACAACAACATTTTTTTGCATGTAAATCGTTTGTTTCCGCCCGGATAAGCCATTAAAAAGTGGACAGCAAAAATATCAGCCCTAAGCAAACAGAACATTCGCCAGATCAGAAAATAAAACTCTCGAAAAATGGTCGGAGTGACGACAAAAATGCGGATTTGTTTTTCACACGAAAAGTTTGAATCAGCATCGGATTAAAAATTTATGGATTGAAGAGGAAGAGAGCCAACATTTAGCTTAACACATGAAATAGAGAATAACACCGTTCCGTTGTGCGCATTTTTATATACAGTAAACCCTCTCCAAATAGTGCCTTAAATAATGGAAAACATACTTGACAATTGCAACGATTTTACAAAGTATTTGTTAGAACATATAACGATTCTGCAGCTGCGAGCTTTTCTGTATTTCATAATGCTTCGCAATAAATTCCAATTTTATTCGTTTTTCTTTGAAGCAAATCACTCGTTTAAAATTCATACGTCGAATTGTTCAATTGTTGGGAATTGTTGTCTGGTTGCTCTTCGCCTATTTGGACTTGTGATAAAAATACACGCATTGAAATTGGAATGACAAAAACATGATACACACACACACACACATGCATAAATATGTATGCACATTAACGCGAAATGTTGAAAACGACGAAGACTCGCGCTCCGTAATTCGAGATTTTAACTAGTGGTGTATTATTATTGTTATTGGTGCCTGAGCACAAGTATTTCGATTTACGACGCGGAATGTTTTTTTTCGATCTTTTTTCCGGCATCGAGATATTGAAAAATGGAAGTCCCGTCTTTGTGGAATAGGAAAAATAGAGTTTCGTAATGTATACACAAACAGGAGAAGCACATTCTTTCTCGTCGATATTCTCGTTGCTTTGCACAATGTGCTAAGTGAATTGCAATCACACAAAATACACACACGTTCGCATTACCATAAAACACGGTTGAGCGTGCTGAACAATATAATATGTTTAAATGACCTACGATAACTCAATTCAAATCAATATTCACGGAACCATTTTTCCGGTAAAATCGCTTCGGCTGTTCGCTTCGATTGCTAGCGCTTTTTTCTCATCCGTATATACTCCTTTCCTATTTATTTCACATACATTCTTTCAATGGTGAAAAAGTCGATGAGTGAAATATTCGGTTGAAAACTATGGTTTTGAAGTAAAAAAAAATAACAACAAAACAATCGCATAAAAAATAAAGAACGAAAAAAACGCCATTATTGTAGTATGTTCAAAATGAGAAAAGCGTGCTTCATGTTAAAATGCCAACGAAATTTCATTGGAAAGCACTTTTCTCTTAACTGAATATGTTAATTTGGTTAAATATGCATACAATCTTCTTCGTCTCTTGGTCGAGCCATCAACGAATGGGGTAAATTGAGTTGCAATGAAATTATTTACATTTCATTCCATTCTCGGACGTCTTTGTATTTTCGCTGTAAATTTCGACGATCGGTATCTTCATGTGCATCCGCGCAATTTTCAATTTATTTCCCTTATGTTTTTTTTCCTCGTATATGTTCTTTCGTTCTCATTCTGTTCTAAAAAAAATCTCTGGCTCTCTTGCTCCTCTAAAATTTGTGAATTCATTGATGAGTATCGAACGGAAAGAAAATGAACGTGAACACACACAAAGCGATTGAAGAGCGAGCCAAACGACAGCAGCAGCAGTAGCAGCAGCAACAATAGCAAAAAAGATATTGTGAATTTTGTTCAAAAACAACAATAGACAAATTACAATTCATGTGGAAGTTGAGCTTATGCCAGGCCTTTGTATAATCGTTAGGTTTGCTTGTCGACGGTGCACGCGTTCAATGAGACAGCCGCGTTAGTTTGCTCATTTGTTTGCCGACATCTTTCTCTTCTGCTTGTCAAATACATTTTTCTTTCCGTTCGCATTGAATATGCATTGAATAGTAGCTGAAAAATGGCCACGAATAGTTTATTTGAATTTAATAGCAAATCGATCGATATTTCATGTAAATTCCATGTACGCTCCTATTCGTCAGATGCAAATGCACGCTCCCAACCACAACTTACTGTGTGCACTGTGCATAGACTTACTCGTATAGAGTACGACTTACTCGTATAGATGCACTGAAGTAAAATGCATAATTCATGTTCGGGACATTTTGGGTAGAGATGCGGGGGAGCATGATGGTGTGTGTGTATGCGTTCGTTTAGATTTTCATTTTACAGACATTACGCTTTTGCGGTGTGGCAATATTTTGGCTTCAGTGTCCGAACGGAAGTTGATTCGAACAGAGAGGTTTTAAACATTCAAAGAATTCTACTAAAAACCGCCGGAAAGCACACACAGTTACATATACCCTTGTACATAACAAATATAGCAAAATCAAACGAATGCTTTGCAACAACAAACAAACCACAGGACGATTTTTGACTGTAAAATTAGAATACGGGCGGTTTTCCAATGGACTTTACAAAATGTTGAATTTTTTTCGAATATTTAGCACTTGAAAATCGCAGCTTTCGCTATAACTTTTTTTTTCTCATTCAAACTGCTTTCATTTTGCACTGTATGCTAACTTCACAAAGAGAGTAATAAGCTTTTTCACATCAACAATGCAAGGCGGTATTTTGAGCGGCCAAGCGAGAAAGAATAACCGCCTGACTTATATATATAAATAAAACGAAACGATTCGAAATCTAAAACTCGACAATTGAAAAGGGAAGTGACTGGTGAGCTCTTGACTGGGCTCGTCTCACAAACTAAGAAGTGAAGAAAGGCAATGAAAAATATATATTATTTTATTGTTGAAAGTTTGTTGTTCGGACGGGTTTTCACCCCATTTCCACTCGCTCCTCTCCTCTCTCTCTATCTCAGTTTCTATCTCTCTTTTCCTTTCGGTAATAATTTTTTGTTCACGTTAACGGCTTTTTTCCGCCATTTCGTTCCGGAAATCGGGTTGTCTAATAATAAAATATATGTTTTTCCAGTTCAAGCGCATTGAATATTTATTTTTTTCTCGCTGTTCTCGTTTTTGTTCTCATCATTTTTCTTTTCTTCTTCGGTGTGATGTGACTTTTTGTTCTCATCGTTTGCCGGCAACCATTGTGTGTGTGTGTTGTTGCGCGTTCACTTTACGCCCAGTGCGACTAAAACTTTTAACATATGTACCGTAATGGCCGTAATGTATGTGTGAGAAATTTAGATCCGACTCACTGAAAGAAGTATGCTTCCGTTCTCTTTTTTTTGTTTCAATATGCTTGTGCTCGGATGCGGTAATCTTGGATCCACAAACAGCATCGACATCATTACACCGAAACGGAGAAAGGAGAGGGAGAAAGAGAGAAGATCCGAAAAGAAGAAGACTTTGGCCTCGCTTTCGCATGATATATGCATTGTGTATTGGATGTATCTGTTTATGACAAGAGGGTTAAAAATTATTATCAAGGCATGATATGAATAATGTTTGCTCCACTTATAATTTTATTGTATTATATCATTATATTTTATTTATTTATTACGTTTCGTTTCGGATGAGATCGAACTTTTTTCGCATGCGACATGCACCCATACATTACGTTTATCATATTTATTTTGAAAAGATCTAAAAGAAGCTATTTATGCTGTTTTTCAATTTAAATATTTTAAAATGAATGTATGTTTCAGCCAAGTCTTTCTTATGAACATATAGAGGACAAAAAAACTCAATTATTTACACGATTTTAACGAACAAATTTTTTTTAAGAATTTACATATTCTTTTTATTCAAATGACTTTATCACAACCAACGTTACTTTATTAAAATTGAAAAACAAAATCATTGATGGGAATTTTTTTCGAACATTTTTTCACATTGCAAACAATGTATTTCTTAAAACTCATTCATTTAACTATTATTTTATTTTTTATTCGAATCCAAATATAACGCACCTTTTTCCAATAATACTTATTACGACGAACTTTCTTTTGTACCACACCAATATATTTTAACGTTGATATCATCTCATCGTTGTTTCCATTTATTTTCATGTTTGATCCACAAGCTCCGTTCTGACTGTGGAGTTCGGTTCGAACTTCGTTGTGTGGTTGACCATCAAGTTGAAGTGATTTTTGGCGACATAATCGAAAAAAACAAAAAACGAAACCAAAAAATATTCGCACACATTTTTTAATTGAGGGGTTCCGAGGAAAAATGTTACGTTGAAAAGTTCCGCGGAAAAATGTTCGGGAGCTAAATGATATCATCTAGGGGCTTTTATCTTCAAATGTATACGATTTAAACTCTAAATAGTGAACTATATTGCAAAATCATCTGTAATACGCGCAAATAAATGTGCATAACTGCATATATTTGGTGTATATTTCGTGTATATTTCGTATATATTTCGTCTATGGTATGTTTTTTTGTTCTCTTTTGTGCGGATCTTCTTCGATTCTGTGTAGCAATACTGTGTGTGTGTGTACACTGAAGTTTGAAATACATCTTATTCACTGGTATAGGCGAGAAATTTTAATCGTATATATGATGAATAGGACGTGAATATTGTGTATAAATTTGTATGAACGAATGATGAAAGCCCCTAGGATATCATTTAGCAAAGCTAACTGGTACCAAATAACTCTTCTAAATGACACCAAATAGCTCAACTAAAGCTATCAATTAGTTAGGCTATTTGGTATCAATTAGCTTTGCTTAATGATATCATTTAGCTCCCGAACATTTTTCCTCGGAACCCCTCAATTGTAACAAAAGATTGCAAATTGATAAAAGCATCAAAATGTGCACAATATTTCCTAACAAAAAAAAACTATTTAAAAAGTAATCTTAATAATGTTTTCAATAATTGTCATCTTGAATTCTTCATAAAAAAGTTTTTTTTGATCGGAAAATTGTTGAACGATAGGAATTCTCACAACACCTGACAAATTCCTGATAAAAAATTCCAAATCAAGTTCAACTAAGTTTTTCTAACTTCAAATCATACAAAAGTAGCGTAACTTGAAAATACTTCAGACACATTTTATGAGATGAGGAAAAGTTTTTTGGGCAAAAATGAACGAATGAATTAAACGTCACTTTTTTGTGGTAATGAATTACGTTGAAATCAATATTTTAAGTTTAAGGATGAACTGTTAGAGATAAGGTAGATTGAAGCTTTGCATATGGAAGCTTTTCTATGACTGCCCAGATAGATGTAAAAGTTGTTTGAAATTCGACACATTATGAAATTATTATTATTATTATTTAATGCGGTAGTAATCGAAAATTTGCCGATTTTTTTTTCTTTGTGTCAACAATTATTCAAAAGCTTTGTAAAATAACGATTCCAAGTATTTTATATTTAAATGTTCCACACTAAATATCAACTGCTAAAGAGCTTACAATTAAACGTTTATTAAATTCGCATATCATAAAAAGTGAATTTCCACTTAAATTCTCCTTGATGACAGTTAACATTGTTTCAATGGACTTGTCGTTTGCGGACATTTTGTCAATTCTGAGAATGTCTGTACAGTTTACATTTGAATTCTCCGAAAATATGAAATACACTTGCTTTATGTCTTTGCATGTAAGAATACGGCTAATAAATGATAATTAAAATCAAAAACGAACAGTATAAAACGACAATTACTTGTTGGCACGTAACGTTAAAAGCGTACTTGGAATTATCAAGCAATTTGAATTTATTTTCCTACTATCCGTTCGAAGTAAAAGCATGGATTACTTGGTAAGTGTTTATAAGTGTTTTCCTGCAACTGAGATTTACACAACAATTTTGAAAATAAATTATTTATAATGTTATAAATAAAGTTGAGGTGATTGTCATTAGGATCAATTATGGACATGCATGTAAGAAGAAATGCGTGTCACATGAAGTGGTTTTCTATTATCCACTGGTTTTTCTCCCAATGAATGGTAATTTTAATGCATTCCCATAAAATAAACTCCCTCGTTACGCTCAATTTGTAAAGAAATGTTAAGTATTTTAACGCTTTTGTTGATAATATTTTCAACTCGTTCACTAATTGTGATTTATTTTACTTTTATCAACTTACGGCTTATGGCATACTGGTTTACTTATTTCATTCAAAATGTTTTGCTCTCTCTTTCTTTCCGGCTCTCTTTCTATCTTCAATATTAATTCTCCTTAAAAGCATTTGTGATAATTGAAGTCAAAAATTGTTCGATAAATATGTCGAACGTAAAAAATCTCACCTAGATTCTATCTAGAGCAGAATTTTTGTTGTTGTTAACTTTGTGGCAATAAATTGTGGTGCTCTTTCGGATACACTGTAAAATGCAAAAAGTGTAATGAGTTAAATAGTTGAGGTAGAATATTTATGGTATTGGAGATAGTTGAATTTCGAAATTGTAATCGGATTCATTGTTTTGCTAAAATCCTGCAGTAACAAAATGTTTGGCATTTCCGTGTTCAGAGGTAGTAATGTGAGTGTGTATGCGGTCCTTTTGCTATCGATCTGTGATCACATCGACGAACAAGATTTTCAAATGGCGTGTAAAACTAAACCACACAACGATTTGACGCACATCCATTAATACAACACTATATTAATATGTAAAATGCTTTTGCAAATTTTCTCATTTGCCAAAGTGAGTATTTAATGGCACATAATTATTGTAAAATAAACTTGGTGCTCCTGTTCACTTTGTTTGACACTTTTGCAAACATACACTCTCTCTGACGCACACACACACACATATACTAACAGTCGTTTCTCTTGCTCGAACTCATTTAATTTTTGCGCTGCAAAATTGGCGAACATTTTAAATGGTAATAATTTAAAGCATAAGTTTTTGACGTCAATTAAACATTTTATCACCACTGAAAATATTACAGATTGTGTATCGAGTGAGGAGAGAAAGAGAGGAAAAGCAAGAACATGCATAGTACATGTATAAAATGGTATGCAGACATTTTGCCGAGATGATACAAACATTCAAGTATATCAAGTGCGCAATGCAAATGCTATAAATGAACGGAACATTCTGTCGGATGACATCGGAGTTTTGAATTTCGAAATGAGCTTATGGTTGTGCCAGATTGAGCGTATTTGTGTTGCAGAGAGAGAGAGTGAAATAGTAAGAAAGATGAAGAGAGAGAGAGAGAAATAGGGAGTTTTTCCAGGACTATGTGACGGTGATTTATTGGTTTGTCGTATGTGATGTATCGAACTTATCTACTACTTTAATACGACTTAATGCGAACATGCTTCCGGAATCGGATGGCACAAAATATACACTTGAATTCTTCCAAAACGGATTGAACGAAACTAGATTCAGCCATATTATAGATGCATAATTCTCTTTAAACTTTCGCTTCAGCTATTTGTTCGAATTGAACGTGAGCTATAGACAAAGAACGAAAGTGAGAAATAATGGAAGAGAGTAATGCAAAATAAAGATTTTCGCAAACGACAAAATACTTGACTTAATTTTTGCCGTCGCTATCTTTCAAGAGTTCAATGTAATTTATGATTATAATTTGATTTTATAAACTTCGCTTACTTACACTAGTCCCATTTCATGTCTATGTATTGATCGATGGTATTAAACGACCAAGCTCAGCTCTTCATCTCCGATGTAACGAATACTTAATGACCGGCGACTTGATAATATTCTTATTGAGTCTTATAGGCACACATACAAAGACATCTATCTTAAAACGCATGGAGATTACGAAGAGCTCAACACGAAACTTAAAACGGAAAATCCATTTACACATCACATCACACCAAAGTGGATAAAATTACGCATTGCTTGCGATCGAAGAGCCATCGAAAAATGACAACATAATTGATATCGATTAAATAAGAATGTCATAAGGTTAAAGTGCCGAACAAGTAAGCAAATTACACATTAAATCACGGCCATTGTTTCGAACGCCATTCCAATAAAGAACACTTCGCAAAATTATTTTGCACACAAATCGGGACGAAAGACGTCGTTAGGCAAAAATTCTAACCATGTCGAAATGAACACTCAATGTTGGTTAAATTGAATTCAACGAACGTCATGACATGCTATAGATAATGAATTTTTATAGAGTTTCCATCTCAGGCGGAGTTATTCTATTTTTGGCTCTGCCGAAAGCACGTTTGTAACGTTTTTCCTGCGTTTTTTTTTTTCATTTTATTTTTCCTAACGATGACACTAAAATTGACTTCAGTCACGGAACAAATTTTGATGGTTACACACATCCATTTCGTCGAGAAATGACGAAGCTTTACGTCGAATCCCTTTTTCGCGATCGCATTCTCTACGATTTATATCTATAATCCTTTGAAAATTGCATAGAAATACACACGCGCCCAAAAACACATTTCGATAACGTTCAATATGTTTGAACGAGAGAATGAAGAGAGAGAGAAAAAATTAATTCAATTCGCCATCATTCCAGCTCGAGATGAAATGGCCATTTCCATTGAGTGCTTGTGTCTCCCTCAATTACTGTTGCGCAAGGACACAAACAAACAACAAGCGAGAGAAGAAGAAAAAAAGTAATCGAATAAAATACGTCACATGGGCATTAAAATCATAAAATAGATTAAATTTTGCTGATAAAACATATCTATAATAATATTTATACGCTTTGGATATTCGTTGTTTTTTTTTTTGGGACCATTGTGAAATGCTTTTAGTGTGCCGATATATCGATATCAAAATTGTAAATGCGCCCAAAAAAGCGAATTTATTCAAATGACATCAATAAAATGTCTCCCGAATTTGAGCAAAACGAACAAGGGAAAACGGAATGCTAAACGCACATTAAATGCCCGTGTGTATGTGTGCGTGTGTAAACGGCTCAATGGATATTAAAAAAATACATTCCCGATAAAATATAAAAATATGACATATAACTCATGCACGCATCATCGCGTATCTCAAAAGCAAACGAAATTTTCAAACGGCTATATAGAGGACAGAACTATAGAGCCATCAGAATAGTATTGTATAATATAGAATCAGTTTTGGTTGTTTTTATTTTTTCAAATTTATTATTTCATATTACAATCGTGATACGTACTGACAGAAGTCAACATTTTGATTTATGTTCTCTTTCTCTCGCTGCATTTCTGTCACACTATCTCTATTCGCTCAATTTAAATATCAAAATTCAAAGTCGGGAATTTCAGCACTCAATGCTCATTTAAAATTCCCTTTTATTCATTCCGGAATAACATTCAAATCGCATGCCATTTATAAAAAAGTGCTCGGAATGGGCGAACAAACGCACGCTTATAGATAAAAGCGTAATCAGACACATTTGGCCCTTGGCCTGTGTGCTATTTAAATCGAGCACGACAAAGTAAATGGTCAGTGAAACTCAATTCCCAGCATCATATCGCATATCACATACACACATATGAGTGTTTAAAAAATACATATACCGCATTCAATATATTTGCACAATTTGTTTTGATGATATTTCCGTTCTAGTATAGCAACCAGATTAATAATTCTCTCAGCTAAATTCGATGATTTTTACTTTTCCGCACACACCTAGTGTGTATGGTAAAGTATTGTAATCGGTCGAAGAATTAACACCCATCAAAAATGTGTTTTCTGGGTGTTTTTGGGGTCAGGGAACACGAATCTAGCGTTTTTTCGATGTCCGAATGTATGTGAGTACCCTGTACGCTGTACGCAAAAATTTGTTAACACGATAGCTTTCAAACAAGAAAAGTAATTCAAAATCTGACTGCAAAGGATGATTGGGGGTGCCGAGGAATAGAAACCATTAGATTTTGAGCGACTTTGGTTGACAGAGTGAAGTGTCATGTCTGGTGTGATGCCCATGGCCATCCATGGGAAAAATTCATTTTTTCTTCCAAAAGTGATATGAATATGACGTAGTTTTGCGATACAAATAATTTTCGACACATCGTAATGAGCTGAAACTTTGCACAGGTTATTTTTTTCACACAAAAATAACATTCCGAGGATTTGAAGGGATTTCAATGCATAATAGGGGTACCTCTCGAACAAAATTTTGGATTTATTGCTCAAAAACGAAAATTTTGTATGGAAGTTACCACTCAATTGTCAATCAAACTTATATCAGATTCAGTTTTCTCATGAATTCATATTTACGGTAAAAGATACGTAATAAATGCATGTTGTGGATCACAGTGCGGAAAAGTTCATCTTACGGATGTAAGACATTTTATATTTTGTTGCTGTTGTTATTTCTTCTATTCATTTTAAAAATGGATTCGAAAATACTTTTGATCTATAGCAAAAGTATCCGCAAATTGGTTGCTCTAGCAACTGTACAAAACAATCTTATAAATAAAATGCCCAGTGCTGATTTAGCCACGTGAGCTCTTTGTATTTTGAATTGTGTTACTGTTTCATATGATATTGAATAAATAAATGCAATTGAATGGAATTATTTGGTAAATTATCGCGCATTTTTCCATGATATTCAATTTCAAGTAATACAACAAATGGAATTTGACCAATTTGTTCCGAATTATTTGTTTGATTTAATTTTCCCATTTAAACTGGATTTCTGCAATACTCTAAAAAGCAATGAATGTTACAAATATCAGCGTTTGAATGAATAGCCAAAACTGAAATTGGTAATATTAAATTGTATCATATACCACGAAATAGCTGCACAACGACAAACAATTATGAATACACACCCATAAATATTGGGGTTTATAATCAAATTTAATTACATAAAGTTATTTGGAATGTGTTTAATACGATTGCAAAAACAAAGGAAGGAGGTGGGGAAAATTATGCCGTTTCAATAAAAATTAACTTAAAATTGGTTATAATTGCGGAAAAAAGTGTGCTGTTTATCAAAGTGAATGAAATTTGAAGTTTAACTTACCTATGTATATACCAGTTCATCTACTGTCAACTTCAATGCATCGCTTTTTTCTGTTCAAAATTGATGGGGAATTTTCCGGAAGACAATTTGCATTTCAAAATATAAACACATGAACTATTTGAATTATTAGTTTTTATTTTTCTGTATAACATTTTTCCATGGATTTTCCTTTTTGTGTGTTGTTTTTTTTTCAAGTATACACTAAATTTTAGTTTACTGTCCGGTAGTACGTTGAATGTGTTCATTCTTAATTAAATATAATAACGATGAGTCCGATTAAAATAGTGATAAATTTACTTAAATTTAAATGATTTTTTCCTTCCTTTTCTCGCTTTCATAGGTCAATCGATTAAACTCGTTAAACATATTATACTTTTTTTTAATTTTTCCTTTTTTTACTTATTTAACTATTTTCTCACATATTTTTCAATCACCAGCTTATTGGCTCGCAATATTCAAATGCGAGTGTATTTATCTCTTTCTTTTCTTCCTTTTTTATTTGGATAAATATGAATGTTAGTTTAAGATCTAATGGTTTAAAATTGAATGAATTAAATAGGTGTTTATGTGTGTATTTTGCTGGAAATGTTTAAATATATTCGCTTTTTCATTCAATTTTCGTACCATGGAATCATCATTGTAAAGTGCATGGTTTAATTTCACTTCATTTTCTTCCCATATCTCCGAACAAAATGTCCATGCAAAATGAATAGTCATTCATGGTTTGGGCTGTTGAATTTTGTTTGTATAATGTTTTTACGATTCATTTATTTAGTTATCAAATTCCATTAAAACGTCTAAATTCAATATTGAATTTTATAATAACCATTTTATAATTTAATCTATGATCCTATTACAATAAATATATCGAGTTTAAATAGAGATGATTTCAATGAATTTTTCTATGCTCAGATTTTATATTTTGTTTTTGTTTTTTTCTGTTTAAATCATTCTGTCACACTGTTAAATAGTTGTTTCTGTCACGCTGTTGTTGTTGTTTTTTTGTTGGTTTTGAAAAATTTATCTAACTTAATTTTAATAACTTAATCAGATAGAAGATGATATTTACATTTTGTACAAAGGTTATTTTCCTGTAGAAAACTGAACAGAAGTCATTGCATCGACCAGAATCGATGTACGTGACCAGATCCATGAAAAATGATGAACGCTCTTTAGCTTGTGATTAATTTGTTCGTCAATTAACTAGCGATCATATTAAGTTATCTATTAAATATGAATATATAAAATATTCAATCGTTTTGAATGGATTCACTCTCTCACGTATTGAGATGAACTCGAATGAAAAACATTAGAGGTTTTCGCGTCGTTGGTTTTTTTTAACGTTTGAGTCATGCTTTTTAAATTCAGTCTTGTTTGTTTATTTTTTTCTTTCCTCTGTCATATCAATGAAATGGTCAATCGTTTGTGTAAACATGATGACACAAATTAAATTGTATGTAATTATGAGTTTTTTTTGGATTAAGTCTACAATAAATCTATAAACATTTTAATATTATCGCAGTATCAACTTTCTTTCAATGCGATTCAATCATCATGGTGCTGACGACAAAATTGCTCACATTTATGTGTGTATTACAGACGATCCAACATGATTGAAATGAAATTTTGAGCGAGATAGAGCGAAAAAAAAGATGTTTTTTTAATAAATAAATGGCGATTATTTTTGCATGAATTCACCGGAAAACGCGACGAATTCGATGGATGATTGTTTTTCTCTTTTTATGTTCACATTAATTGTGGAAAATGCATGGATAATGGCTTTTTTCTGCAATGCGTGTGCTTTTTTTCTCCAGCATTTTACTTGTGTACATGTTGGGCATTTTTTTCTCATCTTCACTGTTTGCAATAATGAATATGCAACGTTAGCTCCGCAGAATCGGAATTAGTGAGCGAATTTAAATTACATTGATTTATTATTAATTGATATAATTTATTGGATTGTTTGAGCTCATAGGATCAAAATCATTCCCGAAAAAATATGTGCGTATCTCTAGGGCTCATTTTTGTAAATACATAGCAATAAGCTAATTATACACATTGCATTTTAACTATAGAGCGAAATGCATGCGGGGTGAAATGACATGATCACCTGTGGCGGTTTGCTGACTTTTTTCCTTCATTAATTACATGTGTATGCTGCTGTCTTTTTTTAAATAAAAATAAATCGAAAACGCTCTAAATAAAAAGCGAAACAATTTTTTGAGAAACGGTATGGATACCATAAAAAAATATTCAATTAAAATTCTCAGCATTTTGAACGAGTGCCTCCACCAGCACTGATGAGCAAACAATCGAACATTTCAGCGAAAATATATAATTAAATCGACATAAATAAAATATAAATTAAAAAAAAATAATATAAGATCACTTTTGGTTAAATGTAATGAAGATTTATATAGATTGTGAAAGAAAAATGGCGCATTTTTCGCTCATTAAATTCAGCATTCATTCGGTCAAATTCTCAATGGATTTTATTCGTCTCTTTTCCACTTGTATGAGAGCTGTTGAATCGTCGATATGTAAAAAATGTGCAAACATTCATTCGTTTAAATGTAATGTGAACGTTGAACGTTCTTCGCTTTATGTTTTATGTTTCCGAGCAAAAAAAAAACACGTGTGGAACTCAGCTCCGTTTCATCGGCAATTTAAATAGCACTATTTCATTTTTATACGGATATAGTGGAATGTATGTATGTATGTTTGTGTTTTTGTGATATAGCCATTCATATTTACATTTAATTTTTTAAATTAATGAAAATGCTTACCTTTTCATATACATTTATAGGATATTTTTTTAAGTAATCACTATTTTGTGTTTGCGTTTGGTCGATTGGTTGTTATATTTTCACTATCATCAACGGACGAGCAAAGACTGAATGAGTGCGAATGTGTTTCGAATATCATTGAGTATTTTGTGCTTATTTATATTTTTGATGGAGAAAAACCATCATGGTCTTTTCCATACCACATAATATGTATGTTATGTTGGATACGAAATAATGAACATCTAGATGCAATGGTATTTTTCTTTTTATCCTACACGTTATTGAAATTCATGTGGTATTTTTTTTTTTACAAAATTCGTTTTATCTATCAATTTGAATTCATTTCTAGAACAAAAAAAGAACCATTTATATTGCATACTTGATGATAATGTTTCATGTTGAGCATTTTTTGTTCTCCTTCGTCAATATAATTAAAATTCCGACTACTTTGTTTTGTTTTTCATTAATGGATAGATTAAATGGGTTACCTTTCAAACAACTGCGAGATGCACATAATTAACGAAATATTCCTGGGTCTTTTTGGTAATATAAAATGGGAAAATGGGAAATCGTCGTTAATTTAACGGACAAATAAATTGTAAGAGCATGGTTTTTCTTCTTCTTCTCTTCCGTTCAATTAATGTCAATATCAGATGCTAAACGAAACAAGTTGTTCTTTTTAGCAAAAAGCTAACAACAATTCAAAATACAGTTTCATCGTATACAGTGTCAATGGTGTTGGTGTTTTCGTATACGCTCAACTAGCGTCACACACGTAATTCATCCATTTGATTTTGACTATGACACTGTTGCTGTTGATGTTGTTGCTGCTGCTGTTGATGATGTTGTTGTTGTTGTTGATGCTGTTGATGTTGTTGGCTGTTTGCAGCTGAATTACTAATTTTTACGCAGCTTTTCTTTTGCAATGTGCCCGTACAATTGGCTCCGATTAACTGTAACGCATGTGCTGGAAGCATTTGATTCGCAGCCGCTACGCTCATGCCACCGTCCATGATTGTCATGGTTTTGACATGCTTTGGCGGTGGCGGAGCCCGTTGTGGTATGTCAGCAAATTCGGGCGGTGGCAATTGATGATGTTGTAACGCATGATGATGACTTAATATTGTGGCCGGGTCACTTTTTGAATGGATCGTAAGTGTTTCCAAATCACCACAAATATTATTTGGCATTTGTCCATTTTCATTGCGTTTCTTCAGCACACTATTCAGTGTACCGTGTCCCATTTGAGTTGAACCGCTACCATTTCGTGGTTCATTCAATCGAGTTTTATCTCTTTGATAGTAGACCCCAGCAAAAATGAGTACATTCAATATTAAGAGGCTGCATCCAATGGCAATTGTAACACTCAATGCTGTACTATATGCGGCAAAACCATCATCATTTGTATTACCATTACCGGCACCATGTAGTTCATTTGTTTCGTGATCGTCACCGAATTCATTCGACGATGAACCGGCACGTTGATTTGATTTGTTATTTTGTGACGAAAGATTCAATAGCGAAAACATTTGGGTGGTAAATAATGAGTAGTTTGAATTTCGGCCGGGATCTTTGCCTTGCGGTGGATTTAATGGTTTCACCGTTGGACCAACAGGTGGCCGATCCGAATCATCGTCCACCAATTGATGATGCGAATATGGAACATCATCATTACCAGAATTGTGCAAATCAGGCACCAAATTTAACCAAAACGACAAACGATGCGCACGATAATGAGTTTTTAATTTTGGTTTCGTATCTAAATATTTTATTGCAACAAAAAAATATTCGAAATCAATTCATTTGCAAGGTTTTGGACCGGAAGAACCAATTATATCAGGTGAAAATGAGGTTTTTTTTATGTATTAAAAAACTATATTGATAAATTGCTCACCTAAATTCAAGTATTTTTTGTGCACCGTCTCGTATGGTGTCCATTCGATATTTTTAAAGCGACTTTTTTCTTGTCGACCTCCATGCTCAGGTTCTGGTGGTTCATTTGGATTTCTATATGCAAAATGTGATATGTGTTAAGTTTCAATCGATAAATGCCGCAGTATTAGTATGTTATTATATGTTGTTACTTACCCAGTTCGAATGAAATTCGACCAATACAGCATGACCGATTCCGATAATGATACTTCCGATTTGGTGTAGTTTCTATTAAATGCAAACAAAAGATATACAGTAAAAAAATAATAATTTTAATAATTAGTTAATTAAAATTGAGTTGATCGAATTATGCATCAATTAGCATTAAATCAACATAATGAAATGAATCAATTTAATCAGCTGAAAATGTAATGACGGGGTTTATTTCACCTAGCAAAATGATTGAATCCTCCAATAAGAGGGGCTCCAAATACTGAAATTAAATAAAAAAAATTAATATAATAATTCTTTTATAACTATTTGTTTATTTTATCTGTTTAATACTTACCATAGGGCAAGTCTTCAGCATGAATGCAGCCCTGGCGCTATTTTCAACAAAATATTAAAATGCGATTGAATCAATTTAAATGGCAAAAAAGACATTCATAATGTAATGCAATTAAATTTGATTGAATGGTTGATACACGTCGACATTTAAATCATACTCTAATGTTAATCTGCAATAATTTAATGGTAAATTCTCAATAAATCAACTACATACCTGTGGAAAATCACCGAATTTCGTTTGATAGTCAAAGACATAAAGGAATGAATTTCGATGATTGGCTGAATGTAAATCGACCGTTTTTGCTGCCGGTGCCACATATTGTGCGTCACTTAAAGCTTCCAGTGTTTCGTCTCTGTAATGTGATTCAATGGCAAATAAAATAGAAAATAAAACATATTTTTATAAATAAAAGGCCCGGAAGATGTGTACAAAATCAAATAATAATAATACCTGATATTAATTGGATGCTGTATGGGTCTCTCCCAATCGGTATATTCGTTAACAATCGTTGCTAATATTTCGTTCAAATGGTAACTGTACGTGTTTCGAACGTATGTTCGTAGAATTTTTGCACGTCGATCAGCTTCGATGCCGTACTGCACATCTTCCGAATTAAATGCAAAATATGCTTCGGCACGTGTAACACCAACCAGCATATCGTACCTTCGAACGGTTCAAATTCGAAAAACGGTCAATCAATCAAAAAATTGAAATTATTTTACAAATATCAACACAGAAGGAGCGAGAAAAAAAATCATCCAATACCAATTTTAAACGAAAAGATATGAACTTAATATTGATTTAAAAATCAAAACGGATTTCCGTTCACACCGATTTCAAAATCCGAAATGGGATATCCAGATGGAGAAAAATAAATTGAAAACTTGATTCTATTGAAATATATGCGAAAATTAAATGCAAAAATAAAAACGACACATCAATGTTCCATACAGTTTTTTTTTTGCCATACATACACCCTTATAGATCGGATGATGACGACGCAAAATTTTTCATTTTAAACCATTTACCACGGTCTATCATGGTCGGCAATCATGGTTAACACGGTTTACCACGGTCCATTCTCGCCTTTTTGACAATAAAAAGTACAAAAGTACGATAAAAATACGGTTTTTTGACCATAATGGCCGTGTTAAACCACGATGGCCGACCATGATGGTGCCTATGTTCACCGCCGGGCCAAGACCTTTCCAACGGTACCACTGTTATCCGGATCGGTTGAGGCGTTTGGACGCCAACCCGGAACACACAGACAGACATACATACATTCACTTTTATATATATAGATATAGATAGATGTATTGCACATTGAGTATATAAATTGAGTATCACAGCGTAAAATGAATCACACCGAATACGAAATTTGAATGACAACAATGTGTTTGATATACACGAATAACTGCCTAGCTCAAGGGTGTACTTAAACACACAAGGAAGAAAGTGTGTCGTTCCATTCGGAATACATGATTACTTTTACGAAATGAAAAGATCCTCGGGACGACATCTCGCTTAAAAATCATTATAGTGAATCGATGGCATGTACATTGTACATACAATGCGCATATATTCATCGTTGAACAAAGAATGTCATTCGAATTGAAAAAGACGTTTAAAATATAAATAAAACAAATTTTCGGCGTGAAATGAAATGAAACAAAAATGATAAGACACAAAAAATCAAAAGATGCTTGAAGGAACGTTGAGAAAGTCACACAATTTAATGAAGAGAATTTATTTACCTTGACAATTTGCTGAGGGCGGTTTTTCGAAGCAAAACCGAATTAATCATGTTAAGTGTATTGATTGATTTGTGTTGTTGTTGATTTCCACCTCGTTGTTGTGATTGTCGTGCATTGTGATCATAGCGAATTGATTCCATTTGGCCCATGTCATCAGTGTCTGTAAAATTTAAATGTCATTTAACAATGTGCGGAGAGAAACAAGATAAAAAAGAAAGAAAGAACTTCGAATTGTTATACACACACAGAGGTAGACAAAGTATAAAAACACGAAAAGAAACGAGAGAGAGCACGTGAATGACGCAAAACGACAAAAAAGAAATGAATGAACATTTTAAATTTAATTTTAACGGAAAACGATGAGCACACTGTCGCTATGCGCCCGTGCACCAATTCGCCCATATTCACTCGTACACATCCAATTCAACGTGTTCTTTTTAATTTGTTCAACGAACTAGATGGATGCATAGTGGTGAATGGCAACAGCACAATTTAGAAACCAAATTGGATAATGGCAACGCAATATGGAAGGGAATATGGTGTTCGGTTTCATGTATTCAAATTGAATTTAATTGAAAATCAAATTTAAATAAGAACCGAACACTGAGAGGAAGAAAGTGACCGACGAGAAGAGAGGGAGAGAGAGAGAGAGATGGAAAAAAATTGTCAATAAACGAAATCGTGTATATTTTTCGCATGACCTTCTTTTGCATTGTGCCACACAAAAGTACACTCGTACAGGCACTGTAATGGTCATGCGTTTCAATTGGTTTGAATAGAAATCATCGTCGTCGTTGTCATCATCAATGAAATGTTTCAGTTTGTCAGTAACGTTGATATACAATACATAAGTATAGGTAACAACCACGAAGAATAGATAAATACCGGCTAAAATAGTGTATAAGAAAAAACGAGGCGAACGGGGCAAAAAAGGGCCCTTCGTTCGATTCAATTTCCAATTTAAAATTGCAAATTCGATTGCATTTTATCAAGAACTTCAACGAACAGAGGGAATATTTTATGGCAAATGGTCAACTTTTATTACATTTGAATAAAAAGCCAATGCCAATTCTATTGCACTCTCGCACAATCGATTTTGCTATTGTAAATGTTCCATAGTCCATTGGTTATTGGTCACGAATATTTTCTCGCATTCATGTT
>NW_022197885.1:284940-323183 GCF_009176525.2 Contarinia nasturtii | reverse complement strand
TCTCTCTCTCTCTCTCTCTCTCTCTCTCTCTCTCTCTCTCTCTCTGAGTGTGTGTGTTTTCTTGTCGATGTGTGTTGACTTCATTTAATAGTTTCATTCAAATGTGTATTGGTTAATGTGGAAAGTCATCGTTGTCGTTGGTTGGTTTCGTTTCACTGAATAATTTAACAATAGCCAAATTTAACTTACCGATAACAACACCATCGACACTCGGGCCAAATGCATTACCAAAATCGGGCTGATGTATTGGCGTTGATAGTAATTCATCGAGCGGCTTATCACGCAAGCATTTCATCAGTTGCGAGTAGGCTAGTTCCGGCGAACAGTTAACATGATGTGAAATAATGGCAGCATACTTAGCCGGATCGCTTACCATCGACCATGGCGCTAGGCCAGATCCCGATAGTAGCATTGCACGATGAAATAATAATCCTGTTGAACGAAACATTGAGGAAAAAAAAGAAAAGAAAATGAGAATATGATGAATAATTTTGATAGCTCATGAGTATCAAAACTCTAAATTTGTTTATTGAAATGTGTGGGGTATGTAAACTGCACAGGATCAAACAAATAACCAAAGTTAACCTCGATCCAAGCGGTATTCCGCAAAAGTTGCACTTTTCTGCTCCGCTTGTTTTATGCTAATTCATTCCGCCTCTTTAGATTGCTCTATCTCTTTCGACACAAGCACACCGATTTTTCAATCTATTTACATTTCATACAACATGTAATTTCAACAAACACTTTGTTTGTCATCCATTGATCGAATACTAACGGAAATTGATCAACGTTTTGCTATCCTCATCTTCTTTCAATCGATTCGCTCAATGAAACTGGATACCAAAATGACCCTTTCAAATTAATTAAATCCCTTTGTTGATTTTTTCAATTTCATTAGAAACTCTCTCGACATTCTTGTTAGCAAAGGTTCAAAAAGCAAAGATCATTCAGAGTTCATATTACATTAAAACCGAGAATATAAGCCAGAATTGCATTTGCGAACATTTTTTTATTTGTCGACTCTGTACACATCACATGGCACAGCAAAAACTCAACACAAATCCCGTGGAAAACAAACAATATGGATTGCATTGTGCAATGCAATTCTGTTTAATTTTCGTCGCCGCTTCAGTTTGTCGGCAACGGTCAGAGCAGCATGAACTAGCGCACCATATAATGGCGTTGGAAAAACAAAACTTGATGACGATAAACAACATATCGTGCACTCCAAGAACCATGCACATACGCGTAAAATGCATATTTAATTTTTATCTTTGGCCATTATATAGATATATATTTTTTTTTTTCTTTCATTTTCGTTCGTTCTCTCGGCCAACGTCTGCTCATAATATGAACCTTGTGCACAATGCAGCGACACCATAAAACATACGTTGACGCAGATTTCATACACAGAAACAACAACAAATACAAACATTGTAACTGAAAATTAAAAATAAATAAATAAACAAGCGAAGCATGAGATTCATTGTCCTTGGGTTTTCTACACGGTCATTCATTGTCAAATGAGTTTTCATATTTCGCTTTTTTTCTGTGCTTTTTTTTATTGCTCATTCCATTTCTCTCTCTCTTGCTCACTTTTTTTTCTGGCTTTTGTTTCGGGTGTGGTTTGGATCTTTTGAATGTATTTTCTAACGCTTCAGAATATGGAATCCTGTATGAGTGGATTTTTCATACAAAATAATTTGTTTGTTGTTTATGGAAGCCCATATGTTTTTCTCTATGTCTCGCTTCGAATTGAGGAAAAAAAGTGTCACTGCAAAAAAATGAAATGAAGCAAAGAATATCGCTCTACGTGAAATGATTAAACCCATTAAAATATCTCTGAATATGATTTTTTTTATTCGCACAAATACAATGTGCGTGTTGTTGTTGGTACAAGTGTAGATGTCAGTTCTGTGTTTGTTCGTTGAGCTTTCCGGTAATTTTATGCTCTTTCTCTCTCTCTCTTACCTATCCCTCTATCTATCTTGTATCACATATGCTCCGGTTAGTTATATGACTCATGCAACATGAATCGTATGGTTTGAAGGTATAAACGACGAAAACAAACAGAAAAACGTCGGAGGAAAAAATGTAAAAATGTAATGATAATAATAAAATCGCTATCACATCCGACAAAAGTACGTGACAGGATACGAACGCTTCGAAGGCAAAGCAAACTATAAATATGCATATATGTGTTAAAAGGGGCAGGCCTCAAGCTGAGGCGTTAAAAACTCGCAATCTGCAACACATTGCCGGAAAATCGAAATGAAAACCCAATGATAATAACAAGGAATAAAAAAAACGACTACAAAAAAACCGAGAAGCAAATATTTCTTGTATTTTTATTTATAACTCACCGCTTGGCAATGAATAAAATAAAGGAATGCAAAGCAAAAAACACCCTTCAATGCCAAAAAAAGATCCAAATAAACAAATGAACGAAAAGAAAACATGTTTCTTCGCATCCACATGATAATATATTCAAATGTTGAATGAAATGAGAAAAAAAAACCAAAAATAAATGAGAATAAAAAATTGTTTTGCTATAAGGAAATTCATAAATCACACAAGCCCAACTGAAGCACAGGCTAAAATATGCGAACGAGATAATTTGAACGCAAAAATAAGTATGCTGGCCATATATACATTAAACACACAAAAATTCCTGCTTTTTTGGATGGAATCTTAGATTTGTGCGCAGCTCTCATTACTAAATTTTTTGGGCTTTGGAAAAAATAAATTACAAAATGCAAATTTTGGTGGCAATGAACGGCAGCAAAAAAATGGCTACCGAAAAAAAGCTACTTTTTTCTACAATTTCAAGCCATTCACGTTTCATGTATGCCTTCCTTCCGTTTGTACTTTCCGCTTCGGCTCCGGCCATTTTGTACTCCGGCACCCCTTTTTTCGTATACCATTCTATAATTCATAAATTGTAGACGTTTCATGCCAAACAAATAAATTAATTTTTGTTATCCATTTTCAATTGAGCCGCAACGGGCATACATAGTACAATGTACAATTGTAAACGTGTTTTGGTAAATATATTCTTGTGTGTGTATGCGGTGAATGAATGCATAAAAATTGAAATCAATTTGAATGGCGCAATGAACGAAATAAAAAATAAATGCTTAATAAATTCGATTTCCGTTTCATTAATTTATTACCGATTCAGTGTTGTTATTGCAAAAGCCGTAGCCGGCAACACTGGTTTCCGGCACAGCAATTGTTAGGATTTATTGAATTTCA
Organism: Contarinia nasturtii; assembly: GCF_009176525.2. Lineage (NCBI taxonomy): Eukaryota > Metazoa > Arthropoda > Insecta > Diptera > Cecidomyiidae > Contarinia > Contarinia nasturtii. The sequence goes on along the minus strand of NW_022197885.1, from coordinate 319,928 downwards.
TTTACATACTCGCACGCCTGAAATGCAGACGATGCATCAAACACTTGAAAACCAAAATACACACATACATGCGATGCGATTGAAAGACGGAAAACGAGTGTTGAATCATGAACAAAAAAAATTCCACCCACTCATTTGATACACTATGTGCATAAATACGTATTTTATATACAATCAGTTTTTTGAATGCAGTAAAATGCGATTAACTATGTTACTTTCATTGGCGCTGACATTACCAGATAGGTGCTTATCCAAATTAATTTCGAAATTGCATCCTATGTCTGAGTTGTGTGTATTCATTTACATGCACCGGAAATTCACCATTGAATTCATTTCTATGGTAAATGCAAAATTATTATTGCCGTTAACTGTTAATGGTTAACATTTGATGAAATCCACATTTTTTTCTGGCTCTAGACTTTTTTGAAATTTAATATAATTACAAATTGAGAATAATACCAGTAGGGAATTATAATTCAATATTTATCGAACTCATATTTTAGTTCTAGAAAGTAAATCCAAACTCTTAATTAATTAAATATTTCCATTAACTGTCAAAAAATACATAAAATCTCGCTTGAATAAATAATGAATATGAAAAGAATAAAAATGTCGGTTTTGATTTTGCGGGCTTTTGTGTTGACAACGTCGATTGTATTTCAACCAAATATGAGCGCGTATTTTATGTTAACCAACGTCAAATCTGGTAGTATTCGTGTTAATTTTTGATTACATTATAGCAACCAAAATTCATGAATTTCGGAGAAATAGGCAACATATTCAACTATATGTAGATGGAAAGATTGATATTTTTGTTCCAAATAATTCATTTGGGAATGATAATGTGTGACAAGAGTAGATTGTTTGAGGTGCTTGATGCACATATATCCAAATAAAGTCGATTTATACCACATCATTTAAAATAAATGCATGAATGTTTTCTATTTATTTAAATGTTGGTGATCAGCAGTTGCAACTAAATGAGTTAGGACTAAAATGACCTGTAATCTCAGTTGACAATAAAACAGCAACATGATTTTTTTTATTTAGAGTTTAGCATGGAGTTTAGCTATATAAATAAAATTTCATGTTTTATTGTCAATCGAGACTGCACGTTACTTAAATCCTAACCCATTCAATTTATTTGAATTTTGGTTAACATTCATTCGCATTAAATTTTATTCATGAATTAACGTTGAACCTCAAACAGAAGAATAACCAACATTTTCAATGTCCATGCTCCCACTTGGCACACATGTAAATGTTGCAGTGCAACGCGTTTTTATTCACTTTACCAGAGACTGTATCACAAAGCAATATATGTGAGAATTAGCGCTCTGAAGAGCACGAGTAGAGCTCGTATTTGGTGAGGAAAAAAATATGAAAAATTATGTTCAAAATCATAATATCACAGACAATATATTTAGCTGCCGTCATCTGGATATTTCAGCTCATCTGGATGCCGTCAGCAGATGATGCGACGTGAAAACAATAGAAGTGATTGTTATAGTAATACCAGTATATAACAAGCTTATATACCTATAACAATCACTTCTATTGTTTTCAGACAATATATTGAACTAACTGATCATTTGAACTGACAGTACGTTAGCCAGCTAAATGGACTAAAACAATAGAAGTTATTGTTATAATGAACAATCACGTCTATTAAAACAAGAAAAGTGATTCATCATTAAAACAATAACGTCTATTGTTTTAGCCCATTTAGCTGGCTAACCACTGTCAGCTCAACTGACCAGTTAATTCAATATATTGTCTGATTGTTTTCACTTCGTATCATCTGCTGACGATATCCAGATGAGCTGTAATATCCATATGACGACAGCTAAATATATTGTCTGTAATATGATCAATGTTTATTATTTTCTAACTTTTAAAACTCTGCTTCTCAGTTCTCCTTAGGCTCCTATTGCTCTGAACAGTCAATACAGTCTCTGGACTTAAAGTAGATAGAAGAAACACAAAATGGATGAATTCAGCGCATATATGCTAAATAAATTCATTGTATCGAAATACCTAAAATGCAATTGGATATATGAAACATAAACGTGTGAGTATCAAAAATTATTTTAAAAAACAGGCACAATTTTGACACATGTGTTCAGTTTAAATAAAGTCTTAGGTAAAATGGAACGTATCACTTTTAACACCTCAAAAACAATCGCCATCAATGAAGAGATTAAACGAAAAAAGTATAATTATGACCAAATTGTTAATGGTTTCGAAATAATATTGTACGTGCGACTGCATTTATAAAACATAAAATCCAAATCGCATTAGACGCCTTATGAAACTGATCATGTAATTAATGTCATTATTGAGGCATGCAACAGTACATTGAAAAATGGATCACACAAAATATCGGTAATATCGTACCTAAACACTATACTAAAATACAAAATTTCAAATTTTTCGAATTTCCTCCCGTATTATGAAACGAATTTGAATTTAAATTTGTAGTTAAATTTCCCATGAATATTTGTTCTATCTACAATTATTTGAAATCGCTGAGGTTTTCAAAATTCGAGAATGGCCATTTCGTTCGCTCAATTTTTGACTAATTGGAATCTTGAAATATGCGCAAATATATTTGGTTTTGGTATGATTCTAATTGAATCGCAACTGTGTTCGTACACTCTAGAAACCATACAAATCACAAATGTATGGTATTGTTGGAATTTCACCCGGCATATATACCATGTTACCGATGACGATCCAATGAATTTTATCCCGATGAATTGTGTGCGTTTTGCGTTCCATACAATCGAATGAACCAATTCGAGGTGTAAATTATAGAATGGAATTTTTTTACGAATAATAATAACAGGAATTGCAATCAACATTGAGTTGTGATGGTAACTAATTTTCAGTTCGGGAAAATTCACAGCTCAAAAACCCGAAATACATTACATATACATCGAGCGCTGGCGCCCGAGCATATATTGTGTGGCCAGTAAATGAAAAAAGTTTTAAACGAAAATTTACATAGAAATACAATTGAGAGAATGTTATACAAACATATGCATGGAGTGCAGCGACGAAAAGAGCATCACAAATACGCAATACCCCTAAACACTGACTGAACACGGCTATTCATCGTTGAATACACTTTTCTCATATATAGTAATAAAGTCATCTCGCATACGATGCAAAATATTTTCGGGTTAAATGAATTAAAACTTGATTTTATCGTAATGAAACGAAAGAGATCAAAATGCAAGCAACATCAATGTGGATGGTGAAAAAAGCGGGCAGATCAAAGTTTGAATTCAATTCATTAAAAAACATTTTAAAATGTCATTTTGCATGCATATAACATTTATGCAAAATTTTGTTTCATTTCATGAAGAGAAAATAAAATGTTGACAGTAACGAGAAATGTTGACAGTTGGGTGTTTTTGTTCGCATAGTAATATTACTATTGAAAGCATTAAAATTAATTTATTTCATCTCTATATAGACATTATCTTAAGAGATTTTATTTTTCAAACCGTATTAAAGTTCGTTCATTACGTGTCATTTTTGTGTCATACGCAAAGGACAAAATCAAATTTATTCAATTCCAACTGAATATTTGGTACATAAATAAATCATTGAACAACGATGTTCTCGGATTTTCAAATTCATCTACTAGCATAATTTAATTGGCTTGAATACACTGAGTTTTGAAAAATCATGTGAATTCTTATTAAATTCCGACCACCTCCATATTCAAACAGTGACCGGTTCGCGCATATTTCTATGCCTGATAGCTATGCTAAGCATAGCGGAGACGCAAGCCGCAACGCACCCGTCACCATTCGATTCGAGCTATATTGTATGCGCACGGTCGTCTGCAGAAACGAACATGTGTATTGTTCATATAGAGTGAACGGCGATGCGTCGGTTGCGTTTGCGGCTATGCTTGGCATATCTATGCTACCTAGCGAATTTAGGCAAGCATAGAAATATGCGCGAACCGGTCACTGTATTCAAAGAAATTATTTTTGTAAATAATTATAATTTGAGATTATTTGAACAAAGTTCTACGGATAAGCTTCACAGGAGATAAATTAAAATTCCAACGATCATCACAAATTCTGCGAAATTTTAAAACGTATTGTTAAAGCTTTCACGCACACACACCGAATGAATATAATAAAACTGTTGGAATCACCCGGAACGAAGCATTTTCTGCAATTTCCTATGATAAATGTGTGCTAAATGAAGGTATGGAAATTTTTTAAATGAATTGAGCTTATATTCATAATGCCAATATAAAGACATGCCACAGATTGCACATGCGATATCAATTGAAGCAGGAAAGCAAAAGCAGCTCGTATCAATACAGTGGAATGGAATAATAATAAATGGTGGTAGAGAGAATACGCCCAAGCAAAAAATAACAAAGAATAAACTTCGAAACCAATTCATTTATGACGATACGAGGGAAATGAGAGAGTCAAAATCGGTTTGGCTGTTTAACAATTTGCATATGTGTGAATCTCACACTGTGCAGAGGCTGTGGATCGGATGAGCTCGAGATTTAAATAATAATTCGTGATTCAGCTGAAGTTTGTGACACGGTAGATGAGTTTTGTACTTATTATGGTGGCAACGTTTCACTGTTATGTGATCCAGTCGCTTTACGTATCTTTTCTAGCAACTGTGACTGATTTCCATTGTGCATCGGCAGGTGTGCAAATTCGCTCGATGAAAATTCATTTTTCTTTCGTCAATTTTTCCCACACATTTTTTTCTCTCGCTCTCTCCAAATTGAAGTGACAATGCAAAAGATGATAAAATGATTGTAATAAAACACACATGTGTCATACGTGAATCTATTGTATTTGAATATACAACGAAAAATTACAAATCTATAGATACTATGACCGAGAAGGTGGGAAAGAGGGAGAGAGATAGAGGGAAAGAATAGTCTATTGTACAAATCGATATCATAGCAACGTGAGCCACACACTGGGAGTGATTTGATGGGTATTCCAATTTAGTAGATGTCGATACACACACACTTACCACCCCATTCCAAATCACACAACCGAGATAAATATACATAGACAGACCGAGAATTGGTTGCCTTAAGGTCGCACAATATTATTTATTGTGTGGATTTCCCTTCATCTCTCCCACTTTTATATTCTTTATTTCGCATCGTATCTTGGACATACATTGTGTCTCTAGTGAAAGATATGGAATGAACTTTTGTTTTTTTCTCGGAACTGTTCATTTATGTATTTCACACCCGGTTCACTTTATTAAAAGTCGTCTCCATATTGTGTATTTTCATGCATTTTCACCGCCATATTTTCATCAATCACTCACTGTGGTGGATGTGAAATCGTAAACAATGAAATACGCAGAAAACGAAGAAAAAAAAGTCTCGCATTGTATGTGTCTGGCCTATTTTTATGAGAAAAATGCACATTTATATTCAAATGATAGGCACGTCGTGCGTGTTCACAAAACTCCAATAATATATCAATCATCATCATTATTACTATGGCATTATTTTTGTAATCATCTTCATTATTTTTATATGATGTGATCATCGCCGCCCTAGTCATTGTCATTGTTTGTCTCATTTCTTTCAGAAAGATTCAAATCCAAATCTCTTTTCTCTTTTCAACAGCTGAATTTTTGTAAAAAAGAAACTGTCTTCACTAGAACTCAACATATTTTTATTGTATTAAATTCAAGTCTCATAATTTGCTACAATATCGATTCAGATGCAGCCGTAAAATGAATTAGAGCATTGTTGTTCACTGTGTTAAGGGATGACGGTCATTATGTTGTATCATTACACTCTTGAGCATAAAAAATGAGTGCAGAATGCTTGATTGTAGTTTTGATGGATCCATTGAATTCGATATCAATGGATGGTATAGTGTTTTTTGTCACTTGTTGAATGAAACGAATGGAGGAGCGAAATAGAGAGAGAGAGAAAAGCTTTCAGTTTGAAATCAACCCAACTATAAGATGAGTTATTTGTTCGAGTATATTTGTTGATAAGTTTTGCTCGATTGTGCTGAAAAGATTCATCGAGATCGGTTTGTATATATTTCGCAATATGCCTTAAAATATGCAATTTTTTTTTATTCAAGCAGAAGTTCGAGACTGGAATTATAAATGACAATTCTTATTTATGCACCTGGTTATTCTTCTCTCTCTCTCTCTCTCATTCTTTCTAATGGGAATGGAAATCCGTCATGTGATTGACATGAGTTGGAAGAAAGAGGCGACTGTCTATGTGCGATAGGTGAGTGAGTGTTTGTCACCGTATTTGTCACGATGTAAACTGCAATCGAGCGACAGAGTCATTTATTTTGCTTTTGTCATTGTTGAATTGGAATTGAAACACAATTCGAAATAATTGTACTGATCCAATGCGACATGGTTTGTTTCTTCGTTTCCATCGAGATGGATATATATAGAATGTTGTCATGGAATTGCATGAATGTTTCAATGATATTTGAATATGAATGAGTAAATCAAATATGGCACCATGAATGGAACAAGTGTGAAAAGCAAAGTGATGCTACGGCGATTTTAGAAATTCAGTTGTAAAAGACAAGATGTAAAATTTGATGGGGTTTTTCTCGTGCACCGAGCACGGGACAGTACTTCTTTGATATGAAGAGAGAGAGAGAACGGTTGAACGTATCACCCAAGAAAATGACGGCAACAACAACGAAAAAAGACAACGAATATGTATATAAAGAAGTACAGCAGATAAATGTCGATGTGAAATGTGCGGCGGGAACGAGGAGCGCAAAGAAATTGCGTGAAAAATAAATGAATATTGCGCGAGATACGGTTGCCACTTTTCATGCAACTCGGTGGCAGTGAAGCGCGAAGACAAACGACTAACTTTTGATGGTTTTTCAACCCATACATAAGCATAAGCACTTGCACTACCAACTATTTGCACTCTTTGTATACGGTGTGTAGTGAATTTCGGGTTTACCTTCAATGTAAGCGATTTGTAATAAGATTTTGCGTTAGTTTTCATCTTCCGTTCGCTCGAATTTTTTCATTCCATTTCAAACACATTTTTTTATCGTTTTACAGTCTTCTGTTGCATGATAAATGTTCAATTTTTCATGTGCATACCTAATTTGATGGTATCTTTTACTACCACACTCATACATGCCAAGTGAAAATTTTGCACGGAATAAGCAAGAGGAAAAATGAAAGCCATAAGAAGCTAACACCATTTTCTGTTGAAAAGTTGAAAAGGTGCAAGTATTGAAGTTGACTTCTTTGTCTACAATTTTGTTTCCGTGCTTCGGTGGCACAATACATGTGAGCAAAGATGAAAAATCAAATAAAAAGCTATGCCACAAGCACAGCACCGCATAAACTCAGACATACTCAATATTTATGTCTGTCTTTCTCAATGTGCGCGCACAGCGTATGTGGGAACTTTTTTGATTTTTAAGAATAACGGGTAAAATCAATCGTTGTAGTTATCATCTCGGCCCATTGAAATTTTTTGTAGTCGAATAAAAAACAAAATTTAAGTTCAAACTGTTTGTGATCGGTTGTCAAAGATTTTTGGTGCTTACATTTAAAGCAAGTGCAAGAGTACGTTCGACATCGAATTTACGTTAATTTTATCACAATACAAATGCATTCGCCAGCTTTTGGCATAGTTTTTACCGTTGACACAAACTTCATGACACATACGAAACTGTCAGTACTTTCGAAATGTAAGATAACCACTACTTTCTTTCTCATATCTGCATTTTCGCCCTACTTTGCTGATGAATTTCAGCCATATTAACGTCTGCTCGTGGCATACATTAATTTCAAGATGTATGAATATTGTTCTAACATCATACGTCTAATTTTTCGTTCTCAATTCTTTGCAGTTTGCACTTTTGAAACTATGTGAGCAAATGCATTTGCCATTTTATAGTGTGCCACATCTTTTTTCGACGTCGCACATTTAAAATCCAGCAAATTCATCTCATTTGTATTCTTCGCGTTCATGGCACATACACACGAGCGGAAACAGAGTCGAAAGAGAAGAACAAAAAAATGTGATCCATTCAAAAGTTCTACATAGGGTGCGAAGAGTGAAGAGAAAGAGATGTCGAAATCGATTCACGAACAGAAAACGACGATACGAAACGAAGTGCTTAAAAGAAGTTTTAAGTAAATGGATACATATATCATTACGTAAATGCGCTCATATGTAGCTTACTTCCGAATTCAATGGGTACACCTTTATATGCGAACACATTGAATGAAAGTGTTCGGTGCTGTAAAACTTTGCTCAAATGACAATTCATTGCCAACGATAACAATTCATTTTTCAAATTAGTTTTAATACGCTGATACTTATATAATACAAATTCAATATTCATTTTTGCAATTGTTACAAAACTGTTTCAAAGTACGCAGCAATGGCGTTATTCTTAACAGTAACATCTTCGAAAAAGTCCATTACAAGCTAAAGTAATGCATTATTCTGTGCAGTTCAACCCACGTTATTTGAAACTTAAATAGAATCATATTGATGAATATATTTTTTGTATTTTATTGGTTTGATGCTCTTCTTAATAAAATGCAATAAACTTACCTTCTGGCACTGCATTTGAAGTGCTTAAATAATGTACCAATGAAGCGCCCGTACCATGTCCTGCCAGTGTTACACTTTGTGGATCACCGCCAAAGGCGCCAATATTCTCTTGTAGCCAATGTAAAGCGGCAATGATGTCCATCAAACCATAATTTGCTGGAGCTCTGGCATTGCGATCAGTATTCGCATTCAAGAAACCTATAAAATGTGTATAGAAACCGAACAAAAAAATTACTACATATTCATAATGTATGTGCCAAATTAAAATTAAGAATTTTCAAGCACATCGAATTATCATCACAATTGCTGTTCATCTTAACCATATACTATATTTTCCGTTGGTATTTTATACTGTCGACATTTAATGGTCGAGAACTAAAAATACCGAATCATATATTGCTGTATGAATTTTCACATTTTAAATGTCATCGGCACTTTTCGTCAGTTCTATAATTCGTTGTCGTACATCTCAATGCAATTAAAATTGTGCGAACCTCTATTACCCTTGAAATGGTGATGGTGTGCGCACAAGCGTGCCAAACTACCAAACATAAATCACATTCAAAACACCACATTGTCGTTATTATTATTGCCTTTAACATCATAAAATACCCAATTTTAAAGCAATAAAGAAGCAAATTACTCGCATTGCACGTAGCATCAGAATATTTTTTGGCTACAATTCCAGCATTGATATACTTTTTTTTTCGAGCCCATACACGCGTATTTCTTAGCCTGCTTTACAATTCTTTTTTTTTCCTCGATGGCAAATTTTATTATATTTTTCTACTTTGCACTCTCATTTGTCGCGTTTTAATTCTGCTTTTAATGGTTGCGTACAAAGCACATTTACATTTTTAATTATACGCCATATTGTAAAATTATAAAACGTGTTATTATAAAACAATCGTTAAAAATTACAGCGACAGCAGCATTGATTGGAACGACAACAACACTAAGGCGACACTTCAAAATTTAACAAAAACCATCAAACGAACGCTGCGTCATTGTATTGTAAGTGGGTAATTGGTATCATATTCATGTTAGTCATTTTAACCATTTCTCAAAATCGATGCATTTAACAACAATGTGGACATTTTAGTATTTTCAATAAATTATTCATTGTCCGTCTTTTTTCTTTCGTATACTCTTCATATGATAAAATTAGAGAAACATATTTTTACACTGAAATTTCATATTCTTGTATAATCAATTTTGATCGGAGTGGAATGAAACACTCATTTTTACTAAGATTGTTTGAGAAAAAATTCCTCCGATTTGCCAAGGGGCTTTTTAATTGTCGGATGGACCTCCCTCCTTAAATTTCCACCGTGCCCATATATGAATTGTATTATAATAAATAATATGAAATTGTCATATATGTGATTGACATATTAGGACACACGATCCAATAATAATAGAGTTTTATTTTCTTTAATTTTAATATTAATTAGTAATTTCATGGTGTTTTTTACTGGTTCGACGTCTAGTATAAATCAAATTAACGCACATGTCAAAAGCACAAATTTGCTTCTCATTTTTTAATTAAATTTTAATGCATTTTTTGTACGTGTCAACAAAGGTTCTAAGCTAACATTCTAATTATTATCGTCATAATAGATTAATATGGATATAATAATGGATGTTATTAAAAGCATTCACAAGAGAAAAATTGAAATAAATGGAGATCGCAAACCCAAATTCAATAAATATATTTCAGTAGAATTTGTGTATTATTGAATTGATAAATTGAATCGATAGGGAAGGATCACTTTAAAATTTAAATGAGACAAATAAACAGATAAACGAGAGAATTTAAAAAGTGTGTGAGATTCGATATGAACTCAATATTTAATACATATTGATGAAAACAAATAGAATTCGGTTAGAATTCATTTTGCGAAAACTCATCTCTTCCAATGTATCTCGTCCAACATTTAAAGTCATCTTGGAATTTCTTGTTATCTCAATTTCTTTTTTCAAACTCAAGATATGTAACATGAATGTTGACATTTTTCTGTCCCAATGTGCTATTTCTAAACATGAAAAAAAGATCACGGCCTTATTTAGAACCACGAAAGAGAAAAAGAATATGTTGGTCGTTTGAAAAGGTTAATATTTATGTAATTTCCCAAGAGCCGTTTAGCGTTCTTGTGTGCAAAGACGTTTTGTTTAGAACGACAAAAAAACCTGAATCAACTCAGACAGAAAAACCATACGCATTGATGTGTACATTCCGATAGCTCAATGAGTCTGAACATTGTGCTTCATTTGGTTTTTGTTTGACTCTATTAAATGGACATTGGTTGATTTGGAAATATCTTTACCTAAAGATTTATATTAACGAGATGAATGGGAACAACCTTTACATAAATCGACAAAGGACATTTGAAATGTATTTTAATCCTATGCCCATTCTCTCTCTCTCGCTTCCCCACTGCTGTGCATTATTTATCCAATTCACATTTAACAGGCACTTCACTTGGAAATCAATGGAATGCTGAAATTGAACAGACAGTATTTAAAAGAGTCAAATGTTTGATAGGCCACTTCAATTTGGTGACTGAATTTCTAACAAAATGCTCAAATAGAATTTGAATGAATTGAGCCACATAATGATTTTATTTTTGCAATTTAAATGCTGTCGACTGAATAATTCACTGGAGAATATATAAATATATAGAAATGTATACTGTTCGAGGAAGGGAACAATCTAATGGAATTGAGGTAAAAGCTCGTTACCGATGTCGAGACGCCGACTGCGGATTATATATATCATGAGATGTTTAATATGATTTTGGTAAATCATAAATAAATAGATGGAGAATGTTGATGTGAAATTTATCGCATTGAGTTGTCGCAAAATCAACCCGTGAATTCATTGTTTCAATGATTTTTGGTGAATCGTTTATTTACCGTTATTCTCATATCGTTGTTCGTCGTTCAACTGCCAATCTTATACAAATATTTGAATTGACGGTTTTACAAGTTTACATACTACCGCCAAAGCGTATTTCTCCCAAAACCACTTTTTCACGTTACATACTGCCATTTGACAGAAGCATATTTATGTTTGCATGAAATTTTTATCATTCTGGTTTTTTGCACTCTAAATGAAAATTGATTGAAAACATATTAAACGTCAATATTTTTTTTTTGATAGAAAAGGTAAAATGGAAACATTTTATTTTATTTTATGCTCTGTTTTTGTTGTTGTTTCTTGCTTGACTTGATGGTGAACCTCGAGAAATCACAATTTGATGCCTGAATATAAATACATTCGACAACAAAATGGCTTTTAATATGATGAGAAACGTGACATTTCACATTGATTTGGTTTGCAGTAACCGATTTTCTTATCAAGAATTATTTTTTTACCGTTTTTCAATCTATTTTAATCTTCTTCCAACAAAATTGTATTAAAACAAACACATACATTTCGGTTAAAACTTCGCAGAAATACAAAAACAATTTGTCATGAATATATCTTAAATCAGCACGAACGTCAATGAAATGAAGAAAAGGGTATTGCCCAATGTGATTTGATTAACTTTAAAATGCGCATCATAAATAAAATTTTATAACTATTAATAAGATGAGCAGATTTCTAAAAAATCATAATTTTATTAAAAAAGAAACATCGAAAAATAATTCTCTATAAAACAAACATTGACAGACTTGATGATAATGAAAATCATAAGAAAAAAGAAACTATAACGATCATTCGATTGCATTAGAATGAGTGAGAACAAAAAAAATCGAATTCTTCAACCAATCAAATAACAAACCGAATAGTCAAGGTTAACATTGATTTAATGAAAGTTTTCTCCATAAATTCCCATGAAATGTGCAAATGGTACATGACATAATTGGAATGTTCGAAATAGGATGTTGGCAATCGATTTCTGACGCCAACTCTTTTGCAAATCTCCTTCCAACCGTCAATCAATGAATAAAGTTCCAATTCAACAATGTAATGGAAATCGTTCATGAAACACACGGCGTCAGCAATAAATGTAATAACACACATTGGATGCGATAACGATAGCAAAGAAAAAGACGAAAAGGGAAAGAGTGAACGAGCAAAAAATAATAATAGAGATTGTGGCACAGTTTGCCAGTAATTGGAACAAGTCAATAAAATTTTCTTTTGATTCACCGTTCGTTCACTTCAATCATGCTGATTAGAAGCGTAAGCTAGTGTTATTGACGCAACGACAAGATATAAAGAAAATTGATTCTAATTACATTGCAAACTTATACAAGCAATTTTTTTTCTGTTCGTTTCGTTGCAAAAGTAACTTATGCCTAATTACAGAAAATATTTATATAAATCTCTTAAGACGACAATCTGTTCGCACCGTTATTTCCATGCTAATGTGTAAGGAAAAAGTGGCAATTTTTTTGTGTGTGTTCTCTCAAGGGAAGTTTTGTAAAATATGCAAAGAAAATGTATCAACATTGTTTGTTTTAATTTTCCACTCTATCTGTTATATATGTAGCGTGACATCGGAAGCAAAATATCCAACAAATCCGGAAACAGCGGGAGGATTTGAGACGAAAAAAAAGATAAGCAAAGAAAGCGGAGTGTGTAAGTTATGCTTGTGCACAGGCATTAAGTTGTTGCCGAGTTGAAATGAGCTTATTGCAGAGAAGAAATATATGCGTATGTGCCGAATTAAAGTTTATGCACAAATGTGAAGCTCATGTTGTTCTGACAAGCGCATGAAATATTTTTACATAATTCTTTCTGTATTTATTTGCTCATTTTAGTCGTATACGTATGTATATGGATATATGTGTGGGTTGGATGCTGTGTGCAATAAAATGTGATGACGCCATGAATAATTATTATTATTTGTGTTGAAAATGTAATTAAATTTAGACATTTTGCTTACATTCCGGGATATGCTACATTGCAAAATAAACATACTGTTAACTCATGTGTCTTGTGCTGTGATGAAAGTTGTTTAATCCAAGCCATTTCACGCATTTCAAACGGTGCTAAGTGAAAAGCACTCGGCGAGCACAAACTACGGCTTGACTGTAAAACGACAACAACTGAATTGAAGTTTTGCTTAAATCTTTAACTAAAACACACGTACAGTAGATTCATAAGTTTTACTTATTTTCGCACCGAATTGCTGTCTGTCAGAAAACATGCATTCAAATTTCCCATGAGAATTATTAAGTCGTCAAAATGCCGCCAACGTTCAATCTCAATTCGGTTCGTGCGATTTAAATGAAAAAGAAGAAGAAGAAGACGCGCGCTGCTCATCACACGCCAAGTCTAGCAAGTTTACGAAAATTCATCCAAAGTTCGGCATGTGTTTTAATTGAGAGTGATTCATTCAGTACCAGACTGTCAATCTGACTTTTTTTGGTTGTTGTTAGTTTTTGTTTGTTCGCTCATTAGTGTTTGATGGCTCTAGTTCTATTTTACACACCCCGAAAAAAACATTTCGCACAATAATGCGATAAGTATCTCATTACTTGTACTAAGTATCCGAAACGGAAACAATTAATCAATGTTGTGAGGCGTTCAAGGTTGGCCATTGCATGCAAATTTGTAATGTGAGGTGAACCAGGCAGGCAGACAATTGAAAAAGTGAAGCCAAACTGTTGCACATACACTATATATTCGATTAGCTCTACCCTTCTCCGGCACTTGCATTGCTTGTTTAAATTGACTATTTGAGTGAAATGTGTTTGTTTGCCTCTCAGCCAGAACGTAATTTTGTATGCATCGTTCTCACCAAGACATATCATGGAAATTTGCATATAAATTATTCACAATTTACATACGACACAACCATAAAATATGCTCAACCTCGATGTTGTCTCTACAACAACAACATCACCAGCACAAGCAACACATTTTATGTACTTCCACACACTTATGAAATATAAACAGAACTAAAGCAATTGACAGAAAGAATGAAAGAAAGAAAAGTACGAGAAACTCAATGCCTTCATATAATGATAAGAAATGGAACACACACAGAGAGACACTCCTGTGCGTACGCTCAATTTTCTTCATTCACATGCAAATCATCCAATAAACACTTTCATTCAACTAGTCAAAATGAAAGCAGAACTATTTGAATTGCTGCTGCCATTTATGCTGCAACCGAGAAAATGTGTGTGCCTGAGCGCACATAATGCCTGTGCACAACACGACCGAAATGAAAATATTTCCTTATAATTACAGTAAAAACCGCAAGGGAGCCGTCAGGCCGTCAGACAACATTTCAACAGCTACTTGATGTGAGAAATGAAGTTTTTTTCAAATCGAAAACTGACATTTATATTTCTCTAGTGAACGGTGAAAACTTTTCAAAGAAAGCGTTTCCAATTTAATGAACAATGATTATAATATTTTAGTTATACGTATGCTGTTTAAATAAATAATCGATTATATTGTGCTGGGGATTAATTCAAAAATGAATTGCTCGTTTTTATTTTTTTTGCCATGCAATTTCTAATGCATAAGTCCTTCCATTAGTTAATCGGTGAAATCTCTGTGGTACACATTCAAATTGCCGGCATAATATTTAAATATTGATGGCAAATAATCGACTTCATGAAACTATAATCTTTGTCATCATCGAATGTCGTCAAGCTTTATAGAATTTAATCGTTTGATACATATATTATGTCGTTCGTTGAGCACGATAATCATCGTTCGGTGCCAAAAGCGCCAATGTAGACATCGAAAATACGAAAATAGAACTGTTTATTTGCGGTAAAACTGGGCTGATCAGTCAGCTCAGAATATTGTCTGCAAATATACATAAGTCGTCACGGATGGCTAGAAATTATAAATGAACGTCTCGTTGCAGTATTGGTATATGTAGTACAAAAGTGACTTTAAGAGCATATGCTGTGGGTGCGCTTATTTCTACCCTCTTCTCATAATACAGAAATTTTATTTCTTTTTTTTTGCTTTTCCTGTTATACGGACTGCATTCTGTAGACGATACCAGAGAAAAAGATTATAATATTCCCATAACTGGGTTGAAATTCTTTGCATAGCCGTGGCGCATATGCACGTACACAGTATACACTATATAATTGAAGAAGAAAATACAACCGATGATTCCCACGATGATGTTTTCCAGCAACGGAGTTTTATTTTCAACAAAATAAAACATTTGTGGCGGTTTATTTTGTGTTCGTATAAATTAAATAATATTAAGATGAGCATTAATTAATTGAAAATGCTGTTCCCATACATAATTTATAACATAATGTATGTGATTAAAGTGATGATGGGATGGTGCATATGATTGAAATAACTATTATAAATCCAAATGATTTGTGTTCAATGAATCAATATAATGTTACAATGATTCATTTTATGTTGTATTGAACAAATGAGCAAATTGATTTTTCCCCTTTAAATTCCAACCAATTTATTTCTGATTGGATTGCGTAAATTTGTCATTGACCGCAAACGCCAGTGAAATAGTGATAGGAAAAGCGTGATGGAGGTAGCGAGAGATATAAATTGAAATGTGATTGAGCATCGCATTCCACACATACAGTATCAGATACACAGGTGTAAGATAATTGGTATACGTTACAATTTTCCACAAGAATGCAATCAATGCGATGCAAACGCAATTAATGTTTTAAGTAATTATACAAACACACACACATACATACATACAAAAATATCTCGAATACCAATTTTAAGTCGATTCATCTTTGCAGATAATTTGGTCGAGATTCTTAGATTGAAATTAGCTTCAACCTTTAATCGTGATCTATGTCTCTTTTTTATTCTTTGTTCGATAATAATATTTCATTAGTTTAAATCTTTTGTTTGATATTTGTTGTGTCAATATGTGAACGTCGCCTTGTGAGCAAGTGTTGGCAATAAATTCCGGTAATTCCGAATTGAGGGAAGGGTAAATACTTGAATATATTTAGCATTTCACGCTCAACTGAACGGCGATTATCCAAAGAATTTGCTCGTCAAAGGAGTCATTGTGTACTCTACAACAGGATTCCACGGTGAAAAGAGAAAAAGAGAGGGAGAGCGGTCTTCATGGAGAAATAGTGGTATAGTAATGACGGCGTGCAATAATGGCAAACGAATTAAATAAACGACTTTGAACCTGCAAATAAAACATGCAGTAATGCTGCAAAGCACTTATATCGACACATTCATCCAATTGAAATGTATTTGTGCTACTGCTATAGCCACAGGCGGTTTATGTTGTATCCAAGAATGGTTCTGACTATCGTGCTTTTTCCTACCTTACATGTAGAAACTTGTGTATATAAGAACGTTCATAATTACGGTTAACTTTATGTGTGTATTCGAGGTGTTAATTTATGATGTAAAAAGTGTTGGTAAATTTGAAGAAAATCGTAATTCCAATGTTTTCATACATAATAAAAGATACCTTTCTCAACATAAAATCTATTGCGAAAAAACATTGGATCGACTCTATGCAATGCTAGATGACGACCCAATGGAAATACCAACATCAGTATGGTGTATTCAACAACACAGCGCATGAAACATGATGAAAAAAAGGTCAATTTATCTTACCTAATATTCCTAAGCGATAATTAATAGTAACAACTAATATTTGTCCGTAGGAAGCTAGAACTGAACCGTCGTATGGATTGCCGCTATTCCATTCGTATGATTCGCCATGTACAAAAACCATCACTGGATATTTGGTTGGATTTGTGCTGCTGCCGCTGTTTCCACTGCTGCTGCTATCTCTGGAACCAACTGTATAACAAAAACAAACAAGAGAAGAAATGAAGATGGAACAAAAAAATAATACAAACATTAGCCAAAATGAAGTAATGTCGTACTATAATAAGGTTTTGTTGAAAGAGATTTATATTAAGTTACTAAATCGGTTTCGTTTAACGCGTCTCAAAATCTCTACAATGTACAGTGTATTTTGTCTACATTTTGTCAATTTGAGTGGTGTCCGATATGGTATACTTTTATACATCCAATCTCAATGTGTCTGTATGCTTTGTCATTCGCTTAGAACTAAACAGTTTGCGTCTATTTGTCAATCGATGAATGAGTTTGTCATTGAGTGATGGTGAATAAACAAAATGCTGGGCTTCGTATATATGAAACGCGATAGCATGCGAATAGATAGTGAGCAAAAAATTGAGTCAACGATTTAATTTTGAATGCAGAATTCGATTGTGGTATTAGCAAAATGAAATAACCATCGAAATGGTATTGGACAGTAGATTCCAATTGCTTCAACTCGAAAAGTAATTTACTACGATGGCTTCTTTTTTCCACTTCTCCGACGGCAATCCATTGCCGATCGGATGTTATTTCTCTGCACAAAGGATTTATCGGTTTTAATTTGTAAAAAGGGGGCAGATATGTGAGTGAAAGCGAGAACGAGTGAATAATAAACGACCAAGTAATAAAGGATTATGTTTTTTTTTTTTCATTATAAATTACGAATATTGAACTGCAGCCACCATTATTTGCAGCCGTAAAAAAGGTATGAAGTGAATACAAATGACTGATGTTAATAAAAGAGTGGCAAATCAATCGTAATTTGATGATTGTACATTGAAACATGCCTGAAACAAGATTCTATTAACAAACGAATGTGAGTGGAAAAAAAGTGGCATAAAGCAGCTGGAGACAAAAAGAAGAGCTCATAGAAATGCTGGACTGCAATAAGCTTTGGCCTAAGTCAGTGAAACATGAGACCAGATTATTTGAGAAATGAGTAAACAAAAGCCCATTTTTTTCATCATTGACATTATTCGAGTGTGTTTTTCTCTGTCCTTTTCTTTTTCTCTCGCACTCTCTCTCAAACATACACTCTTTCTATCTTTTCAGCGAACAAATTGAAGATGACGAGTGATTTTCCTCTCCAAACACACCAAAAAACGATTTGAAGCCGAAGAGTAATGGCGTCACCCTCTATTTTAGTTTGAAACGAATAACAACGTGTTTCAATATCCAGTCACAATGTTGAAATTGAGTGTGGACTCTTTATAGGAAGCATTTTGTGAAGAGCAAACTCAAATAGAAATCGAGTGGCTTTTGGACACGAGTTACTTTCAACGTGCTTATTTATCAGATTTTGCGTGCAGTGCTTAGTTATTAAAAGAGCAAATTGAGCTACACGCCGCAGTCACTTCGCAATGGTTGCATTGCATTTCTAATTAAAATTGTGCGAAATAACGCCCCGAGCACGGGGTACCATTTCAAGCCAACTATGGTTAATGAAAGTGGGTGTCAGTGTCAAAACCAATTTTATTGCCTGATAAATGCCAAATAATTTTTGCGTTGTGAATAGAAATCTACGTTTTATACAAACACATCCGATGATGGCTGAGCACGCATTACAAAAATGGTGAACATTTCAACATCAATATTTATGCGCTTATATTTGCTTTGTTACTAGTTTCATCTCGAATTGGTCTTTGTCTTTCGAACGCACGGTTGACTTCGAAATGAATTTACGGAAAACTGTTTCCAATTTTTATGGTGAAAAGTTCTCGTATCATATGCCACAAGCGTTTCGATTTTGTAATAGTAGAAGTGTAGTCGAGAAAAAAAGTTTTGGAATTCATAGTCTTGAATCAGAAATGTGCCTTGATTGCCATGCAATCGACGCATCGTTTTCACGAGAACAAAAAAATCGAATGAATTATGATGTGCTTCTGGGAAGTGGGAGTAAAGTTTTTTCACGTGAGATTCATCATTCTTTCAATATATCCGACACGTAAATGTGAACAAAGTTTCTCTCTTCAACTTTTTCCATCCTCTTCTCTGTTCTCTCTCATTTTCCCCTCCCACATCTACCTCATACACACCCATCCTTCATTCTTGGATACCAATTAATATGGGGCAAAAACGAGAACTAACGACTTTTATTCGAAATTTAAAACAACGATGACGTTCCGCGATCTTGCATCGCATATTTCATTTATCTCTCAACGATGTGAGAAATTCTGTTGAAAAGAAGTCACTAAAATTGCATAAAAAATGGGTTGATTGCGAAATATTTTCATTTCGATGGAGTGAAAATGTTAAGCATCAGCGTAACACTTTTGAAAGTATTTGCAGCATTTAAAAATTTTTCACTTCAGTTTCTTCATCTTTTTTTTTTGAACCATTCGGTGTATTCAGTAGTCATTGGCAACTTCCAGTTTTCCACATTTTCAAGTTGTAATAGTCATTTGAGCTTTTGACTTAATTTATTTTAACTGTTGCAAACATACAACGACAACGACGACAATGAACCCAACCAAGATTTTTTTCTCATTTGCCTTAGGGTTCAAACTGGGTAAAAAGTCACGACTTCACATTCACTGACGAAAAAAAAAATTATTATGAATGCGACACCATTTTATTTTTGCCTAGATTTTCCCACAAATTCTGCGAATAATTTTCGAAAAGTTACTATAGACAACTTTTTTCTTCTCTCGTTGCGTGCGCGATGAGATATTTGTTGTTTCCTCCTTTACACAGAATTCTTTTTTAAAAAAAACTGTTCACAGGTCAGTCCGTATGGGATTGCGACAAAAAGCGAAAAACAAGTCCTATGATAAAAGAATTCAATTATTTTCGTATATTTATAAAGTTAGATTCTCTTTTATTTTAATGCGTTGACGCGAGAGTTAAAATGTAAAAGTATAAATTGGCTCTGCTTTGTCGACACAGTTTGAACGCATGCAAAAGGGTCTAATGGTTTTGTTTTCATTAGCATTGCTCATCGAAATAAAAAAAAAAACGTTGAATAGTCAAACAAAGCAAAAAAAAAATAACACTGGAAAAATATAAGAAGGTTTTTTTAAAATAAGGAATCTTGTGAATGGAAATAATTAAAGTCGACGTGAAAAATTTGTTATTTCTTTGTTGTTGTTTTTGTTGAATGACGGCTAGACCATTGTTTCGAGCACATTGCGTGTGTAAGATTGTGTCTGCTGTTAAGTGGAAATATCTGCAGTGCCAAATGGATTTTTCGCAGGTCAAAAACAACTCATGCAAAAAAAATCCACAGAAACGCACCACACATTTTCGAGGGATCTTCACATTCGCACACATATTGAAACTTCAGCAATGAATGAAACCTTTTCAATAAGAAAACTTTGTTTCGATTCACACTTTTCGTCTTTCGTTCATTGTTTGGTATGCGAAACCACTCGAACCCTTAAAAAATGAAACATGGCACATTTTCTGTACATGTCGAAAAGTATATAGTTGAAAACGACGATACCCAAATAAAATATTTTGTCCATCAACAACAAAAGCCCACACGCATTTTTTTGCCTTTGAATCTGTTAATTTTGGGTTTGTTTTGAATTATTGGGTAGCGATTGCTTCTGTCTCTGTCTAACTTACTTCCAAATCAACAACACAAAACATTCTCCAGCAGCAGGTAGAACTTTGACCAGAAAAGTAGAGATGAAAAAAATTAAATACAACGTGCGCTATAGCTGTATACAGACGGAAAAAAATTGCAACCACTTTCAAGGCTCTTTTTCTTCAAATCAACTTTGATATAGATGAATCAAGTTAATTTGGCAGAAAATACCAAAATCAATTGTGATGGTGAATTGCTCATCGAAAATTGCGGCAATCGAATTTGAGTTGACTTTATTTTGTTTATTTCAGGAACACCATTTTTATTCCATGATGGTTTTCACTTGAAAATTAATAAAATAATGAACAAATTAGAAGCAAAAAAAAAAATCATTTAAAAACCAATTTAAATCCGAGATAACTTTTTGTGAGCCTTGCAAAAATAACCTAGAAATTCCTAGAAATGATAAATGTAAACATTTTAAAGAATCTTTTTTCATTTAAAGAAAAACGATTATTTTCATCTCTATGTTAGCCCTGCGGATGATATTCTATAATAAAGCTTAAGCATTAAAAAATCATAGTTTTCAACCCCAATCAGATTGAATGAAACTTAAATGCCAGTGCATAAGAGGTACATTTTGCCGAGCGACGAACGTGTCTATAATAAACAAAGTTCATATCGTTCGACATAATATATACATATAAGTGTATAATGCTCGTAATTCTCTGATCTCATCAAAAATGATGATAAAATAAGTAATTTTCAGCACATGACGAGTAAATCCAATGAAAGATTATTGTTTATTTATCCCAAGAAACTCATCCAATGTTCGAAAAAGATTCATTATGGGAGTATGAGTGTGTTCAGTGTATATATATTCCAACGTTATTTAAGAACGGTTACATTTTTACTCGTGTGTCAACCAACTATGATGCATGAGTATGTAATCCATCATATTTAAAATCCGTTTCATCTAAACATCACATTTTGCATACGGTTCTTTTTTTCATGTGCACTGAAGCAACTTCACAAGCAAAATAAACACTCGTTTCGTTTGGATTTTCTTTCAGTCCAATAACCTGAACGAGGCAATACTTTAGCTTACATAGTCCATACTCAACATTTATTGCGTTGCATGAATTTCACTTGAAATGTATAGATTAACGTCATCAAAAAACCTGAGCTTTTTAATTGTTCGAGGAATGGGAAAATCTTGAAATTTCACAGTTTTATATTCAACTATTCGTTGAATTTCGAGCTTTTGGATATTTTGGATTTAAGGTCACAGAGCACAAGAACCTATTTATATTGCGTTATACTCATTAATTCGTAAATATTGAAATTAACTGCTAACGAAATCGGATAATTCTTTTCAGACGATTTACCTAAATATAGAAATGCCAGGAACTTTTTGTGACGACCAAACAACAAAATATGTCATAAAAATATAATTATCAGCAGCCGGTCATGACAACCAAATCAGTCGGACCTATATATATACTTTATACAAGCGAATTCTTATTCCATTAATAAATCAAGTGTAATTGATTTTTATTACTAATTTTTGACATTTGATTTCTCGTTATTCTCTCGTTGTGCGTATTTATTTAAGTTATGATTATTGTTTGCTTTCAGCGCAATAATCGAATACTGTATAATATCGATCGTGTCTCATTTATTTTTATTTTTCGGTCGCTTATGCTTCACTGCTGCAACATTCGATAGCATTCTGACGTAAAAATAATACGAATTTATTAATAATAAAAACTAAATGTCTGCACAGCATGCGTCTTTTGGTCGTATTGAAAAACTGAGACGAATTACAGGGGAGAAAATATCAACGATGGGCACGTTTAAAGCGTTCGTTCACGCACATGCATCCAAATTGATTTCATAAACAATCAGAAAAACGAATACTGAATTAATTTGAATATGAAATGCAGGTCACCATTCTGCATCGATGGTCAAAGCGTCAACAATGCTCGAACAATAATAAGCAACAACAGCAACGAAAAAAAAACAAAGCTTATTTATTATGCGCACATTTTTTGCTGATTTTTCTCCTAATCAAAACATTTTGAAATTGCAAACGTCAACACCCTGTGAATGTGCGCGCGTCTGCATACACATATATACAATTTAATATTCCGATTTTATGAAGGCGTTTCGGCGAAATTAAGTTTTTCTTATGTCGTTGATGTGTTTTTTTGACGTGAACACCGCTCTTTCTTTTGGGTGCAAATAATTCAAGTGTAAAATGTTGCTTATTGAACTGAATACAATCATGATTGCGTACTTTTTTGTCAAAACAATAACAGCGTGATAAAAACGCGTTCTCTGCTTGCAGACAAATCCAACGCCATAATTGTCAAACACGTTTGTGTGTCTTAAAGCGAATACAAGCTACAAAATTGAAGACAAAAAACACACAATGCATACACTTTTTTAAGACACATTTGGCGAATACTGTGATTTTCAAGATAAAACCACAGCTGTTCAACGCAATTTTCAGCCAGAAGAAATTGAAATTGATTGCAAGTGCCGAGATGTTTTGCATTTTGAGTTGACGCAATTATTAACATTTAAAAAAAATAAATGTAAAGAGGTGATTTTATCCCAGCAATTCGAAGAATTTATTACAATTTCTCATTCAATAAAGTGTTCTTTGAAATACACCAGAAAACGTCCAATTAATCAAAATTCGCCATGTATGGATTGTTGATGATTTAAATGAATTCACGTGAATAAAGAGCTTTCAAAACATTTGAAATTCATATCGTTTGTTTGCAAATGCTACTTCAAACATGCAATAAATGCTCAATTGCTATGGAAATTATGTGAATTGTAACTGGGTAAACCGAGACGAGTTTGGTTTGGATTCATTCCTCAAATGGACAACCAATGCACAGCGGTATTATCATTGCCTCTTTCACATATTTCTCTGTGTCTCCTTCTCCATATACTTTTTATTCAACGAAAGAGTGAAAAACGCGCATATAATTTCAACTGAAAAGTTATTTTTATGGTTGCAATATACATTGTACAATCATTGTGATCGCACTAAACTGAAATGATGCTTGAGCAAAAGCAAGCAACGGAAAAAAAAACCGTCGACAAAATCTGTGGGCGCATATGACTGCTCGTTGTTTTTTAGCATATTTAGCGGAACGATAAAAAACATTTGGTTTTTTTTTCTCGAAATTCATGGCTACAGACTCTGTGGAAGATAGAGTTCTTCGAATAACGCAGTTCAGATTGCAGTACTGGCATGACGACAACGTCACTTGAATTTTGAATTATATTATTTGTGTTTAGATGTGTCAAAAAAATCCTAGGAAAATTGAATGCGTTCTCGCAAGACGATTGAGAGAGAAATGTCGTAATAAGAATGATTTGGCGTCTTTCATGTTTGCTAGAGAGAAAAAAATAAGCGTAAACATAAAATACACACACCGACCATGTTTGCCTCTGATCGAAAAGCGATTACTGGCTGAAGTAGCAAACAGGCAAGCATTACAACAATGTAACATGAGAACGAAGACCAACAACCGACCAAAGAGAGATGGAAAGGAGAAAAAACGACTTGGAAATCAGACGTAATATATATGGCAATTTGACGTGTCGACATCAGGTTGGCTGCCACACACTAAATGATATGTTGCATGGCTTCATTTTCGTGATTTCTTTTCTCATTTGCCTTGCCTGCCTTTAATCTCCGGCATTACTTTTTTTGTTGTCGTCGTCGTCGTTGTTGTTAATAAAATGAGTGGTACAGCGACGGTTTTTGCAATCAAATCCTTCATAATTTATCGCAACTCAATGTGACAGACACATTAAACTATGACTTTTACATCACTGAATTCGGTACAATGCAGAAAATAACATTGAGTTTGATTACACCCATACATATGTACATACATATGCGTTGATTGTAGTACAGTTGGAAGACGTGCAGTGAGAGTGTTGGCGATGCAAAGTCGTTGTCGTGCCATTTCGAATTGAATGTCAGTGGTTTCAAGCTGTGACCGATTTTTCAATCATTTGAATAAATTGGTGTAAATAAATCAACATCGAATCGAAGCGAATCCTCTCGCTCTTAAGCGGCCCACACATAGTCGCTGATGAAAATTCGAAATTCACAAACTTCTTTTGGATTTATGTGTGAAACCTTTGAAATTTTTCTCTTTTTTTAAACATTTTTTGTGGTTTATAGTACTCTTTTAGAGTGATTCAGGTAAATCGCCGATATTAATGGTCATTAGCCTTTTTTCGGCGCTAAAAATCCTTCTTCATTCACAGTGCATTTGCACAAATCGAATATTCAATGCACGACCCAGAATGAACGAAGGTAATACCCATTTCAGATGTTATTTATTATATGGCCATTTGCAAGTAACTCCACTTTTATGGATGCAACCTGTACTATAGTGTGCATGCATACGTTCTGGATCTATTTTTGTTGGGTTCGTGCACATAAATTTTAATATGATTACTCGTTCATTTTTCTTGATATTGTTTGTTCTGTATAAATAAAGTGAGTGCTTTCAACATCCCATGTATGATCGTATTGCATCCCATATCGTATTTATACATACATATATATATTTATCTATGTTCAACTTAGTGTTCAATTTTGCTATGCTTCTTTTGAAATTGTTGTAGATGTAGGTATATGTGATGTTTGGTTGCTGTGCGGTTTATGTGCTTGTTACGCTTTTTCCGTTTTTTATCTTGTGTGTCACATCTCTCGACATACACTCTTTGGCTTTTTATTTTCATTTCCATTCGGGTTGACTGCCGAAGGGGTGACGGGTTTTTTCCCTTGCCCGGTTTTTAGGTGCGAAATCTCTGTAATTTTTCTCGATATTGGTGTTATCATAACAAACGGTTAAATATTTATCATCTGAAATGTGTGTCGCAATGATTCATGAATATCCGATTGTGATTGCTTGAAAGCACATTTTGAGTGCTTTGTTATGTATCGTACGGTAAGCAACCATCGCAACGAAGTGCTTCTGAGTGTGACAACAACATGGAAGATGTTTTTTTTCTCTCAACAATGGCCCAAATAGAATCGTAGAGCAGACAATTTGTGCGCTAATAAATGTAGATTAGTAATGCAAATATTATTTATGAAAACAAATCATAAAAAATTCAACGAAATCGTCTAGGTGCGATATTTATGCGGCGAGCCATACACACAATCGGATTGTGAAGGGAATATATCGAAATTGATGGGCGATTAGAGGTCGCGTGAATTATAATAAGAACAACAACTTTTAAATGACATCTGAATGAAAGAATACGAAGAATGTAACATGGCCGCCAAGTGTATGCGACAAATATGTTGTATTCTGCTAATGTTTCATTCTCATATGTACTGTCATGCGATTATATATCATTTGTTGTCAACTTTTTGGATATTTTTTCATTTTTCCTTTGCTTTTTTTTTCTCTTCATTTTGATCACAAGCAAATCATTATACTAACAACCATTGCGACGAATAAAAGTCAAGAAGCTTACATATATTTATTTCAATTCGTTTCCAAAATTTTCAGCTTTCAGCAGAATTTTTCTTCGAATCACAATATTTATATTGAAATTTATTCAATTTGCATTGTTTTATTGGAATTTGGATAGGATTTATGACAATACACGTTTTGTCTCGAAATTCATACCGTTGAAGCGAATAAAGTGAATTACGAAATGACGAGACACGCTTTTTTTCCTTGCCCGAAACGTTACGTTCTTCAACAACAACAATATCACTTGTCTGTCGGCATTTAATCACAGAGAGTAGAAAACTCATGTTCAGCAAATATTTGTGAGAATACCATTGTAAGAATATGATCGCCCATGGCAACAATATACCAAATTAAGACAATGCGATTGCATTCAGAAATCAAACGAACACAAAGATCGAATAACTCACAATTCTAAATTGTTTCTGGTAAGTAAAATGCCTAGAATTGCGATTTCAGTGAAGTTTTCTTCGAATCACATCGATTATATGGCGCAAGTATCTATTCAATGAAGTCATTCTGTTGGATTTCTAATGAAATCCTAGCGTTGGCGTTTATTTGTCAAGAGTGAAGCTCAAATTTATGTGTGATTGGGTTGTTGCCCTGGTTCGTTCTTCACGATAGAAATAGGGCAATCAGTTCTTTGTATTTCGCCAATTTTAATCAAATTCATACTTTATGATGATGAATTTTGCACAAACAATCGATTTTCTCCATACAATTATTAGAATTTCGCATGTCTTGGACGTGAAAGTGATTTGCAAATATATGAAAATTGAAACTCGCATAAATATAAATGAAAGCAAAAGCCAATGCATATATATTTCCTCGAAATAGTTGAAAAACAAATGGGAGTGCCGTGAGATTAGCCACACTGCGCATTAAAATTCATACGATTTTTTTGTTCTGATGAACTAGTTGATGTTCAATTCTCTCGACTAATGCAATGAATGAAATAAATCGATTTCGGTAAGCAAATACAACAATTTCCAGGAACTGAAAGCAGAGAACTGTTGAACTCAGCAAATGCCATATGAGATTGGGTTAGTGCTTGTATCGTGATTTTAACCCTTTGACGTCCATTTGGTGTTTTTGCGACCATTTGAATTCGAATCTTTTCAAAATAGTTCTAGAAGAAAAAAGATGAAGGAAAAGATGGAAAAACAGTAGCTTTTGCCGGTGTGAGTTGGTCATCGAAGGGTTAAACTGTCAGTAAATAAGAATATGTGTAATCAAGCCAAATGGATTCACATGCACAGAGCAATGCACACCTATCTATATGTATATTTAGTTTAATTGTAATTGTAGTGAATGGTGTGAACAATATCGTCTGCGTTAACAAATCGTCATTTTATGCCTACGGCAGAGTGGGATAGTAAAGCGACGAGCACAAAATGAGCCATTCTAATGAGTGAATTTAGTAGCTTAACCAATGTGTAGTTTCTATTCTGCCGATTCGTGATCATCAAGTGTTTATTTCACGTACTCTATACTATACAAATGTAAAACCATACAATTGTTATTCTCTGTGCTACGGATTTTGTGTTTATGGCAGCAATGGTAATTAATGGAAATAAAACAAATTTTCTATCTTCAATGCTCACTAATAACTGGATAACTCCATTCAATGCGAGAACCGCAAAAAATCCAGGAGGAACAAAAAATAAATAAATTCCGGTTGTATGTATAAATCCATCGAACTGTGCAATGCCTAAAAGCTTCAACTAATTAACAATTGTGGGATGTGCGGCGCGCACTTGTTTGAGCGCCAAACACAAATGGGAACAATAGCATGAACGAATGGGAAAACAAAACCAATTCAAAATATGAAACGAACTGAACAATTGAAAACAATAACCCGAGTTTATTTATTAGTTGAAGCTTTTGCCACAATGATAGATAGGGGGTCATTCAAATCCATTTCCCACATTTCACTTGGTATCTTATGCATCTAATTAGGTTGCACATTGTGATCATTCCATTCGCGTAAACAGTGAAATAAATACAAAAACCGAAAAGCACTTGAATATAGGTATAGGTGTATAAATGCTGAATATCTGAGAAATATCATTCATTGTAAATATTTTGTCACGGTGAAATGATGGTATTTGAATGGTGAACAATGCGGGAGAAAGCATTGAAATTCATGCTTGCCGCGATGAACGAGCAAATGATGATAAATTTCATTTATCTGTGGAGATACCATTGTCATGACAGTAATTCCGGCTTACCAACTTCAGTCAACAGGGATTCCGTTTAATTTGATTGAAACAGTTACACAAATTAATACAGTTAAATAGGTGCTAAAAGGTGAAATTTCAAAGAGAGCACAGACAATTGTATTGCTTCTACATTTTAATAAAAACTGCAGTCCCGTTGTTTGATCTATAGCATTATTCTGTGAGCTCAGATTCTCAGAAGGCTCACTTTTATCATAGGAAGAGTTAATAAGACTAACTTTTAACACTACATGAAATGTTGGTTATTGATTTGGTTCTGTTTTTTCAGCCCATTTGAATTTATTTTAGTTGTCTTATTCAATATTTGTCGAATTTAATCAATTTAGATTGGAATGATAAAAAACAAATAAAATCGACCAAAAATCAATAAAGTTGAAAATGATTCACTCCACAAATTATTGTTTATGAAAATTGGAAGCGAGTACCTTTTTACTTAAAATATTGATTTTAATGTTTATCTGATGTAAAATTGAAAATTTCGGATGCCATAGTGGGTCGGACCCACACTCTACATTACTGATCGACATGTTTTGAGATGGCTTCATTATTAGAACCTTCTTAACTTAAGAATCTTATCAAGCAAAATTATTTTCGTGAATTTTCCATTGTATTGAAATTTAAAAATTCAATTCATTTGATTCAATTCGTATTATGATCACTTGAAAGGATGCATATACAATATTTGTTGCGATATAAATTGAGCTCATCTTGAAATGAAGCTGATAAAAAATCAACTATATTATATTTATCGAATCCTTATTTCAATTAAAATTGACCACCATCAATCATCGTCATTCACCTAATGTACATTTTTTTGACAAAAATTGAACTGTTCATCATCGATATGAACGATCAATAAGAAATTGAATGACACATCATATTGTTCGTTAATGATAAGCTGTAGAAGTCGGTACTGCTATTTTGTATCAACTTTTAAAAAAATACAAAAAGAGTAAAACACAAATCACAGCAATAATAAAGTTGTGTGTTTGTACATATGGCTCAACTGTGAGTGACAGCTCTTTGCGCTTCTACCATCACATTCAGACCGATGGTGACATCAGGAAATGAGCATAGAACACAATATCAAAATACGGATATTTTGAAATCTATGCAGGATAGTTTTTTCTTCACTTGAATCGTATGCTTGATTTACCTTTGAACTTTTCAAACTGCAGGCTTATGACCAAATTCGTTTTTTTTTCTTCACATAAAATGTGACAAGTTCAGTTGATTCTTGTTGTATTTGCACTTGTATGTTATTTAATTTATTTGCTCGAAAACAGAAAATGTGTATAGTTAACATGTGAAATTTTCGGGAATTTCTCAGAAGTGAATGGAACATGTGTTGCAGTTTTGTTGAACTGACAGCTTTCATTTTCAAAGTTCAGTATTTTCAGCAACAGAATATTGTCGGTTAGTTTCAAGACAACAAAATATAATGTGCGTGTGTGTGTGAGTTTGAATGAGTACGTATGAGTCTTCTATTCAATGATAGTGCCTTTCTGGAGGAGTTTTATTATTGTTTTGCATGTATCTATGTCTATCTTGTGTCGGTTGTGTTGTTTCTTAGAGATTTTCTTTTGTCATGTTACTGTGCTCAAACAAACTTTTTCTCACCAACCAAACCTGTTCAATTCGGCCAACAACACTGCTACAATATATGGAGATGAAAAGTTATACTTTACCAAAGATTGAAACGCTTGAAAGTTTTGTAAGTGTATATGTGTGAATCATAAACACTGTAACTTACATGAAAGTAAGTAAAATGTGATGTGACATTGTATACAAAGTGCAATTTATGCGAGTTTCATACAAAATAACAATAACATTTTCATGCAAACGCTCAATTGTGTGAAGATGTGGCGAGCATAAATATACATTATGTCAGCACGATAATTTCGTTAAAAACGGACTTGAGATTCCTAAGACACTTAAATTGGATCCAAAGTGGAAAACAAATAATGAAATCAGTGAATAAGAACTGCATGAACTGTATCGTACGATGTAATAATGAAAGCAGCGCGCCTGTAAACAATTGACATTATTCTGGGCACGACACACACACACACACACACACACACACACACACACACACATATACATACGTATCTATCTGGTATCAAGAAAGAAAGAGAGACACCGAGGTTTTTGCGACATTTCTCAAACTATTAAAATAGAAAGTTGTCACATTCTTTTGACTAAGTTAAGTGTTGCTGTCGTCGTCGTCGGTGATGCTGCTGAAGCAACTTAACTGAATTAGTAATTAAAAACTGCTTCTGCATTTTTGAAACAAAATTCCGAAAAGTTAGTCGCAGCACACTAAAGACAACATACACACAAGCGGAGAAAAAGTGAGATGGGGAGGTAAAAATAAAGTCGAGGATAGAAACTGAAGATAAAAAACAACGAAAACTTTATTCCACACACAACAATGCTGACTGCCAAGAAGGACCTCATTATTTGGAACCTCTGCCAGAAGGACCTCATTTATTTGGAAAGCATCATTCTTTTCACAGATATCGACCGAACTATTTAATTTACATTGTTACCATTTCTACTCTGCGCTTTTTTTCTTAGTTCATATTTCAGATGGAAAAGTTGTGTTCTGATGAGAAAAAAAATTAAATAAGTGAAGAAGTTCTGTTCGTGCGCTTGGCAATTCAACGAAATTCGTGGAAAATCATGTACATTCAACTATTTTTTATTGAAGAGATACACTACAGAGAAGAAAAAAAAATTGATGAGCATGTACAAAGCAGCAAACCAAACCTCGGATACTTCAAAAATACGTTTTCGTTACGTTTAAACATAAAAGTTAATTAAACTCAATCTCAGTCCCGGCCATTTTTATGTTATCCCTTTTGTTCACGTTTGTACAATTCGCCGATTCGATTTCTTTCACAGTTTAACGTGATATTGTGCAAGAAAATATTATAAAGCCAACTTTGTTGTGCTCAACAAAGAATGCCAATGTAACATCAATGAAAATGATGTTGTGTTCGAAACAAGACGAGCCTTAACAATCCGATGCGCTACAAATCTGATTGAAATTGATGGAAAATAACATCATTTCAACGCTTCAATTAGTTTCACCAGAGCAACGGGTACTGTGTTTGACGGATGCGAAAATCATGTTCAACGAATATATACTGCGTATGACGTATACATATAAAGCTGTCGAGCATTTGGGTAATTCGAAAGAGAGATTTTATGTTCAAGTTTTACACCTTTGTACGTTACCGCCAACCGTACAATTAAATTTACATCCATCCATTCTGCAATACATTGCGAAGCACAACGCTTGCTAAATTATAACAATGAATGACAATCACGAATGAGTGAGAGAGTAAATACAATTAATTTTCTACCACCCTTTTTTTGCTTTGGATTTATTTCATTCGGTATTTGGTATCGTTCATAATAAAATTCAGTGGTTATAGCATTCGTGAGAAACGATAGCACGCAATCGAAGAATAAAGCAATGCAAATGGAAATTGTGTAAAAATACACGCAAAACACAATCGATTTTGGTGTGTGTTCATATCAATCAATCCAATCATGTTTGCAGACATGAGATATGCTAATTTCACACTTACCAAAATTACAGAAACAAAAACTACATAATCAAGGAGTACATACAGAGGATGGGATCTTATTGTGGCTTGTCTGACTGTCAGACTATTTGGTTCGTGTGCTATTTTGAGGGGTTATGTGAAGTTGGAAGGTCGCTGTCGCATCCAATTTATCTTCGAAAGCGTCTTTTTCTTTCTCCTCTCTCTCTCTCATCCAATTACAAGACAAAGTCTTTTTTTTCGTAATACATGTAAGAGAATCAATCACAATGTGGTTGACACGGAGACGTGGTGAACTACGTCACGCAAATCATATATGTGTATGTTGTTACAACAAAACGATTTGGCCGAAACGAATATCGTGAACTCACACTGGATTAACGACACTCAGCTTAACGAAAACAAAAACGTGACACAATTTCCCCTTGAGCCGATGAACATTTACACTTACTGAATGTTTCAGCCGATTGGTCATGTACACATAATTTAAAGTGTACAAAACATAAAATCGAGCAAAAATGAATTGTTCCGTACAAGTGTATAATTTCCTTTGAAATGCAAAACATAATGATATTGAATAAGGTATAAAATGTGATTAAAAAGTAATTAAATGCCATTCATACAGTTGCCACCTTTTGGAATGTAACAACCCATTTTTTTCTCTCGCTTGTATGCGTGCAAAAAAAGGAAGCAATTATTTTTTATGTACTTTTATCATAATCGCAATTGTTTCTGTTTTTATTTTCTTCATTTGTTTTCACGACTACTGCTTGCATGTATTTCTAGCATTTATTGCTTCAGTGGCGATTGTTTTGAGCAGTTTGTTGAGCTGTATTTGAGTTGTTTTCGTTGTAAGAAAGTTTTCTTCATTAATTTTCGTTGTTATTATTTGCTTCTTCCAATTTTCATTGAACATTTTTGTGCACAGAAAAAATTGCTTGAAAGAATAGTAAATAAACTATAAGCGCATCGCATACAACTCATAAAAAAGTGACCTCAATACGACTTCAATGAGAAATGAAAACAGCGTTGTTTTCAATTTATTTGAAAAATAGACAAAAGTTCGTAGACATAAGAAATTATATCCGCACATTAAGTGAACATTATTGTTTTTTCATAATTTTGTTTCAAATCCTCACGATTTTCTCATCTCAAAAACTATATCCATGAGTGCAGTACAACCGGGTCGAGTGAACTTCAACCAACTTGTTTTTTTGTTGTTGTTGTTGTTGTATTTGCCGTATTTTGTTGCACTGAACTCGAAAATATTGTTAATTGATAGAATTATTATATCATCACTTGAAACTTTCTCAATCTACCAATAGCTCTGCAATAGCAATTTGAAGTGATGATGTTGAGAACTTTTCCTCTCTACAACCAAAAATTCATTGTGTTTTTTTTTCAACTTCTAGTGGCTTCCAGGTATACATGATAAGCAACTCTAATATTAGCTATCATATTCAAATGTTTTAAATTTTAGTAGAATTTTCAATGAGAATAATCCAAGGAATAATCTCAGAGATTAGGCTCAAACATAGTGTTCAAAATAATTGAGATAGTCGATGATAGGATTCCATCGTTCTGTTGAAATTTCATAATCATAAATTAAAATGAACAAATCGATGGTACTTGACTTGCATAGATCTTTAGATAGACAAATTTCTATATAAATTGTAGATTAGTTAGCATAGACAAAATTTTCATGTCAGATCACGTATCGGAATTGATTCAACAACATTAGCATCTATCATCGTCATAGTTCAATGCATTTATGTTGGTAATTCGCCATTAAATCGACAGTTCCATTATCCAGTTTAATTCCGCAATCGATATACTATAGATAGATATACACGATATATTGTAGATTGTTATTGTCGATATTTTGTTGTGTGAATATGAAGGGTGAAGGGCAGTCGTATAACGATTATGATTTGTATTTTGCATTAAACATTGTGAACGATTGAAATGGAACAAGCGAATGGCTTTTGTTTACTGCATTCATTGTGCTTGTCCTTTATGCATGATTCACTTTTAATGCGGAACATCCTGAAAATACGATTATTTGGCATGCAGATCGACACAAAGCACAACTTGCTTTCGTCTGCCTCCATGAACATGTTTCGCCCATTCACAAATTGAAGGCGATTATTTATTATTATATTCATCGAATATTTGCAGTGCACACACACCAAGAAA
This sequence comes from Contarinia nasturtii, assembly GCF_009176525.2. NCBI lineage: Eukaryota > Metazoa > Arthropoda > Insecta > Diptera > Cecidomyiidae > Contarinia > Contarinia nasturtii. Next base: position 285,464 of record NW_022197885.1, on the reverse strand, counting down.
CCGAAAATGGTAATTACACATGTGCACATTGTGTCCATGTACACTGCACAAAGGCCATGTATTCGAATTGTTGTTAGTTGGAAGCAGCAAAGAGAGAGGAAGGGGGAAGAGAAAGAGATGACGAATTTTCACTCCTTAAGGGACTATAACCACATCATGGTTGTCATGTACTTAAGACACCATCAAATATAAATGGAAAAATGTGTGCATTCACATCTTAAAGCAATGTGATATGGCTATGGAACATTTTGTTCAGCAAATTTGAAGTCTTCCAGCGACAACGTACAACAAATTTGTGAACAAGCAAATTATATTACACATTAGATAAACTTAATAACATTCAACCCATTTTCCAATTTCGATCAATTTTGTGCAAGCATTCCCGAAGCACAAGCGTTCAGAAAGACATACATTTATGCGAGCAATTGAATGATGCTTGCATCATTTGATGCGCATCGCTAGTGCTTTCGTTGTGCGTTCGGAGCACTTCGTGCGCTGCCGAAGATCCGAATGTATGGCGACAG
>NW_022197885.1:180288-274940 GCF_009176525.2 Contarinia nasturtii | reverse complement strand
TGGTCCAAAGTGTTCTGGAAGTTGAGTCCTCGAGGGATTACATCCCCGTAGGGGATGTGCAATTTCGTTATTTTTGCGATTTTCCCATCGGAAAAGAGAGAAAAATCGATTGATAGTTTTTTGCTTTAATATTCAGAAATATTCATGTCATATTTCACCTGAATATTTGGGTTTTTGGAACTATCAAGGGTCATATCTAGTCCCATATCAATCTGGGGAACTTTTTTTTTGTCCCAAATGTCATATCTTGGACCCCTCTACCACATGCAGTATCTTGAAACAATTTTTTTTGCAAATCTGGGGATTTTTACTGTAAGAGATTATAAATTGCGTCACTTTTCATATAAAATGTATGGGGGTCTGGCCAGACCCATGCGCTACTTATGTGATATGTACATTGAGATGTCCTTGTAACAATCCTTTTATGGGTTTTTTTGTCCTGGTTTTTTTTCTAAAATGTTGACAATAAAATTCTAGGAGAAGTCATGAAATTTCGAGTAGATATAAAATTTGGAAATATTTTTAAAATAAAACTAAAATCGAAAAAGGTCTGGCCAGACCCTTTTGCACAACGGAGGGTTAATAGAATCGATTTTTCTGTGTTGTTTTTTGTTTCGATATGCCTTTTCAAATTGCGTCGAGACAATTTATTTCGATTTTCTACCCACCGAAATCGGTCTCATATTCTTCCAAGTGTAATTATTTGTATTTCCAATCTACGTGTATGGATTTGGACCGATATTTTACCACGGGCTACCGACGAAAAATGCTAGGGGCTTAATACGGCAAAAAAATTCACAGGAATTCACGTAAATCCACACTTTTGAATCGATTGGTTATTGATGAGTTTGGTGATTTCGTGTGAATAGAATGAAATGTGTCAAATTAATAAAGTGAGGTTATGATAACCGCAATATTTTTTAATTTATTATTTTTTCAATATTTCCGATTGTTTTCGATAGAAAATCGCTCAAAATATAAATATTGCAGTAATTGCCAGCAAAAACTATTCACCACTATCTCACATATTTGAATGAAATCGCCGTAGAATTCACCGGAATTCATTCGTTTGCTGAAAAATTCAGTTAATTTAGATATTATTATAGAATTCAGTCTTTGAAAATTTTGAATGAAGCCCCTTAGAAAAATGCGTACGTTGGTTTCAATTTCGTTGTAAGATCAAAATATGCAATATTGGCAATTTAAATGAACATTTATTTACCGATTATTTCATACAGACGTGCAATCCAATCCATTTTCAAGCTCTGTTTGAAATCGATACAAAGCGATTCGTTCCAAGAATTAATATTTGTTTGTGTTGCCAATGTATTTGAATGAATCAAACTTGCTTTTGATTAAATCAAATTGATGTTTGTATTTTCTTTATGAAACGGAAAAACCATTTCCATCGCGTAGACAATTTCACACGAATAAATATCTGAGTTAAGATATCTTAATAATGTTCTTTCGATCAGCTCATTCAATGGTCTCCCTTGGTCGTTCGCTCAATTCAATCTGTTGTGTACGTATTGTGAAAGAAGAAATTGGGTAATATGCTGAGCGGGTTTCATTCATTTCCACATTGTATAATGTATATGGACTCGAAATCATTAAATATCCCTATCAACAGCCAATAAAAACGTAATCGCATTTTTTCGGTATATTTATATCAATTTAGATAATTTTTAGTTCTGATAAAAAACCACACACATGCTGCGCTATTCTTCTGGTGTTTTCATTATTTTTCGAAGCGCATTTAGATTGAGGATTAGAACATAAATATCACCAAATCGTCCGTATATTACTTGCTCTGGCTATTAATGTCAAATAACAAAATTTAGCACACTGACAAACTGCCATTCCGAATGCTCGATTTTCACATATCAGTTGTTTGATATTAGTTTTGACGGAATACTGCATACATCGGCTCATTTAACCATTTCACTTTTTACGTTTGAATTCTTTTTGCCAAATTAGACAATAAAAGTAGAAATAAAATGGTTTTAGCAAGCATAATTTACTTTACACCAATAAAACTAGTGACGTATAAATTTTGCCAGATGTTAAAATGTTGTTCATTTAAATTTTAAACTATAATTAGTTTCGCTGTATTCAAATATTTAAATGAGAGAAATAAGCTAGAAAAAAGCTTACGTTGAAATTGTAAACAGCTAAACAATAGACAAAATTGATTTTATATAAACTGGATTAAATCACTAATAAATATACAATTGCAATGTTTGATGTAATACTTCAAAACAATAAATATTGAATTTATATTCAACTCGATTCGTAAACATCAAAGATAATGATAAAATTAATATGTGTTCATATTTTTTTTTCGCTGAAAACAATAATTCATGTTGGAAACCCACAATTGTTAACAATTGCAATCGTTGATGATAAAAATGAGCTAGAGGCAATAAATATTTGTTGAACTACCAGCTTTAAAAAAAGATTGATTAATTTTTATATCAAACGGGTGTTTAAAAGGTACATAGAAAATGCATTGTTAAAACTCTGATTTTGTTTTTTTGATTGTGATGAATACATGTGGGTCTTTTTGTTTTTGTTTATTATTCAGCTTTTTTGTTGAACAATTGCAATTGTACATTTATCACTACATCAATATGAAGTGGTTTAAGCTGTAAATAGGTCCTTACATCGGAAAAAATCAATCGATAGATGGAATATGACACGTTGAATTCATCAAAATAATTGAGAGTATGGCAAATTGATGGCATTAAAATGTCTCATATTCATCACCGCATCGATAATTTCGTATGGAAATGAAAGATGGTAGTTGTACCAAAAATATAGATTGAGATATTTTCATTCGGAGAAAACAAATATTGATTGAAGGTTATTTAACCTTTATTTCATTTTCTCACACAAAATCAATGTACTCATGAAAATTGTCTTTATTTGATGCAATAATTTCATCTAGACTGATAAATTTTGCGTAAAATAATAATCCCTGTCAGTATTTCGGATGGATATCCATCAGCGATATTTTAGAATATCTCGATATTTGACGCAACTGCACAGAGCCAGAGCTGTGTGTATCAAAAGCCGCACGTACACAGTCACGCTGTATCTGTTTTGTATGTATTTTTCGTGCGGCACTTATGCACGTAGCGAATCTATATGTGCGTCACATTGTGCGACGCACACAGCTCTATCGCTGTGCAGTTGCGTTAAATATCGAGATATTCTAAAATATCAAAATACATAGACTGATCCCTGTTCACATAATCCGGAAATTATATTTTGATTAAAACATTTTATTCCATTCCGAACACTGTTGAATAGACAATCAACAATAACAAAAAAATGCAGGTCTAAATAGTAATCAAAATTTAATTAATGAAGTTATGCGAGAGAATTGATTTTACAAACAAAGAATCATAAAAAACTAATTGAATCAATTGAACTGGCAAAATGGAACAGAAAACTAAGAAAAAAAGGACAACAAAAGCATATAGTTTGATTATTATTTTGCTTGCTTGATCACTTTATTTGTGTCTATTTTATCATAAAATAGAAAAGAGGAAATTAAATTAAAATGAATAATTGAATATGAGAATTGTGGACACAACGATTCTGCAGTTCAGTAAATTAACTATTTTGCATTATAATTTATTTATGAAAAAATGTGAATGGAAGCATTTTACAATTGACATTCATATGCGAAATAAATATTGAATTTTATGTACGTTGTGCGTGTGAGAGATGGGGATAATTCACACACAAAGTAACGATAAGTGGTGATTTGGTAATACGAAAGCACTTGTTTTACTGTTTGATCAGAGTCCACACTACCACAGGGCCAATTTATAAATCAATTTAGCGATTGCGGTATACCATACGCAAAAGGTGTTTTATTCATCATTTTTTTTGCCGTGCTATGAATTTTAAAACGCTTAGCACATTATTGGAAACCATGGACAAGCAAAAACGGTACTTAATTTACATGTAATGTGCCATAATTGCAGTTTAATTAATTCGGTTGTGAGTTTAAAAAAAGGAATTAAAAACCTCAAAATCTTTAACAAGCTCTTTTTTGTCCATAATTTTTTTGAACATTTTACCATTGCAATTGCTTCGTGCAATTGATGCTTGTCATTTTAATGATGGACGTTGTTGATATACACGAATCACCTATGAATCGTTGCGGTGAAAAAAATATCTCTTATTTTATTCCAAATGAACACGATTTTTTCTTCATCTGCATCGTTTTTCTTAAAGTTGCATACATGTTAACCCCCACAACCAATAGGAGAGAATCCCAAAAGAAGCACTTTTATAGAAAATAAAACATTACAGGTGCTTTTCTCCAATAGGAACTTTTAACTTTTTAAAAACGCTGCACCCAAAGTATTTGTTTGCACCCGCAGTATTATTTGAAAGAATAAATCGGCCACCTTTTCATCGCAACGATTCATATTTCGAGTTTTTCGTGAAAATGTATGACGAATATGCAACCGGTCAACAAAAATGTGCTCAATAAAATGTTTCATAATGCACTACTATCTGGTGTTTGAAATTTGAGTTTGAATTTATCGTGGTTGTCAATAACATATAACTGTAATTAGGAATTTTCTGTCATGTAATCAAAAATGACTACCAATGTATCGAATAATCAAACAAACTTATTATTATTTAATATGATGGAGTGAATTCTCAACTAATTATACAACACGAACAAACATTTGCAATTAAACTGTAAAACCGCATAACGTACATATACATTGCATGAACTCTATTAGGATTGCCAATATATATGGTAGCGTTCATCAATGAATACAAGCAACTCACTGGAGCAAAAGAAAAATGAAGTGCATTCGCATACACGGACACATCTTGTTCAATTTCATTGCAGTATAAATTGTAGACGAAGCAAATATCGATTGCAACATTTCAATGAAATTCTGTGTGTATCAAAATTATTATATCAGCAAATGATTTGGCATAATATGTTCATTTGTAGGAGCGACGTAATCAATTTCGCTCGTGCTGCGTTCCATTCTATTCAATGGGTCTTGCAAAACATAAATTGGCTCTTTGCTCTATGTTTCTATAGACGAATACACGGAGCGATGAAATAAAATACAGCAAATTACACGTTTGCCATTTGTGTTCGCTGCGTGTAAGGAACGATATGCAATTTACACTTTGGCAATCAAATGAGCTTTTGCTTGGAAATTCGTGTGATGAACCGTTGTAACACTGCTCAAACGAATGTGGTTTCATTGGAATAGTTTTGATCAAACATGTGTAATAATTACATCAAAAACATATCATAGTATACGATAAATTAGTAATTCCACATTGCGAAAATGTATATTATGGCATAACTTATGGCTGTGGATGGAAAATGTGTAATTAAAAATTTCCAAACAATTTAATTTGCAAAAAAAAAAAAACAGAAAGTTCAAAGTTTTGAGCATGGAAAAGTCGATGGGAATACAGAGCGCAACTGATGACTTAACCGTTGACATTCATCTTATTTGAACGACGATGAATTGAGTGAACATCATGATGTGCACATGAATAATGAAAAAATAAAAGTTAAGGAGCTCGTTATTGAGCGTGCCATTGCAAAACACGAAAAACACTGTTGACGATGGTGACTTGCATAATTAGTTGTTGGATGCGTGTACAAAGGTATGTGCAAGTGTGCATAAATATAGTACACAATTTTATATCAAGGGCCACCGTTACAAAACGAGCAGCTATGCAGACACACACACACACAGCCTCTGTATTAATGCTCCTTGCATCAATTCCCATTTTATTCTTACATTAAAAATATAAAACAAGAGAATGACTGAAAAATGAACAAGACAAAAATCACACGACGAAGAGAGAGAGAGAAGCAATGTCAAGAAAGTACACACAAAAAAAGACCATTCATTCACTTCATGCACAAACATCTCTATTCATTTTATCCTATAATGATAATCCATCATTCATTGTTCACCATTTAATTTTCACTTAAAACAATTTATTATCCTTAATTCGTCTGATATTTCTGTACACACGCTTATTTCGCGATTCGAGAGATTAATGAGAATGGCATTGGGTGCAAAGAGAGGTTTGGTGGGGAAAAAAAGTTCCATACATTTAATAAAGTATTCATGAGAATAAAAGGAATGACGTGACCAAAGAATTTTACGCTAGTTAATAACAAACGGAAGGTACACAGATTCCGATGATGAGGATGAGGATGATGACGAAGTTAAAAACGGCGACACAAACGAAAAATGAACCAAAATGTCACGAATACGACGAAACGGAAGCATGAGCCAAATCTTAGCAAATTATTATTAATGAAATACATAAAATTAAACAGATTGAGAAACTCTAGCAAATATCAATCAAGTTTCTATTTATTTCTCGTATTTCAATTCACGACTCCAAAGTAAAAAAAAAGAACAATGAAAAAAAAACTTTAGCGTAAATTGAGCGTAGCAGGACAGAACAAAAAAATTATTGAGCATGGGTTGTATATTTCCCCGTATTCTTTTTCTGTTATTTCTCATCAATTTTTTATAATTCTCTGTATGTTCGTAGGCTTTTTTTTTGTAGAATATATTCTGCTTCAATTGACATGATTTGATAGATGGAATGAATAATTGCGCACGCGTTTTTGTAAATTTGCATATTGTCCGCCGGCGTGTGTCTTCGTGAGAATTTGTCAATTATTTTTGCATGCACTAAATTAGATTGATTGTTTGACCGATGTACATTCTTGCTTTTTTTCTGTTATCTCTGGTCGTATATTCGTTATTTCAATTAGGTTTTTTTTTTTTTTTATTTATTTATTCACCGTCTGATCACAGACTGTATTTATCACAACATTTTGTACAATACCATTCACAATGAATCACTATACCCGATCGAATATCCAGCTACCAGCCTTGTCGACTTCGGAGCAGCAGATATCGATTGTGTTCATTGTTTTAATCTCTAATTTTCAATACAATTTTTATAAAAATTACAGTTTTCACCGTTCAACAAATATTATATTTTCCAATTTAAAAATATTACTTCTAAAAATTTGTCTCGATGCTGATTCTAAAAACGTTTCTCTTATTAAATTAAAATTCCTACAAGCTACGTAAAATGGCTGGTTATGTGCATATTCCGATGTAAATGTTCTAACTCTAATTAGTTCTGTATTTCTTAAATTTCTTTGGTTTACGTTATATTGCTGTCGTGTGTATACAATTTTATTTCGAAGCGAACTAGATACTATTTTACCCAAAAGGAGGTCATAAATTAAAAATATAGTGGCATTTATACGCCGTCTCCAAAGCGGTTGAATGTTCAAAACATCACATCTAAACTGATACGGTGGCAATACATAATTCTCATCTCTCTGATATACATATCGTAACGACCAGATGACAAAATCTTTTTGAATTGATTCTATTCTATCGGAGTGGATACGATGATATGGAAGCCATACAATACTCGCGTATTCCAATTTTGACCTATTAACTAGTGCACAATATAATATTTTTGCAGATTCGATCGTGTACTTATTCTTTAATGTTCGTTTGATGAAACCCATTGCCGCATGTGCACTGGCTGCAATCGCATCGATTTGATCAGTGAATGTTAGTTTTGTGTCGAAAATAACGCCGAGATCCTTTTGCATTTTGGTCCGTTCAAACGTATGATGACCGTTGTCGATCGTATAGTCGTAGTTGACTACGTTTGCACCCTTTGCATACGTCATTACGTAGCACTTCTTCAGATTCAAATGCAGGTTGTTTTCGTTACACCAGTCGCTCAATTGATCAATGGCTTTTTGAAAAATGATGGCATCAATGGGCGAATGAATAGTGCTGATCAATTTCAGATCATCTGCAAATAATAAAACAAGTGCATTTGACACAGTTTCGACAATATCGTTTATGAAAATAATAAAGAGACATGGTCCCAAAATACTTCCCGCGGGTACTCCCGATGGTACAATGAAAGTCCTTGACTTTTTTTCACCAATTCCAACAAACTGCGATCGTGATGTCAAATAACCATGGAACCATTTGACAATTTGGCGGCCGAATCCAAATCTCACCAACTTCTGCAACAATTTCTTGTGGTTCACACGATCGAAGGCCTTCTCAAAATCTGTGTACAGCACATCCGTTTGACATTTATTGACCATTGAGTCCATCGTGAAATTTACCATTTGCAGTAAATTTGTTGAGGTTGATCGATTTTTCACGAATCCATGTTGATTGTGGCTGATTTGTGCATTAACAAATGTGTCGATTTTGGCATAGACAACAATTTCGAATAATTTGGCTACTGTTGGTATGATCACAACTGGCCTGTAATTCACTGCATTGCTCTTTTTACCAGCCTTGTAAATTGGCACAATTCTGGACTTTTTCAATGCATCTGGAACACATCCTTGTTGAAATGATCTACGAAATAGCGCTGTTAACGGTTTCGACAATGAGTGTGCGCAGTTCTTCAACACTTTCGGTGATATTCCATCTGGACCGGCTCCTTTGTTCGCGTCAATGGATTGCAATGCCTTTAACACATCGGCTTCAGTGATTTCAAAGTCAAATGATACGTCTCCACATCCATCCAGCAATTCATCCAAGTCGATAATGTCGCTTCGTGTGTACTGATTTTCGAAAAAATCAGCGAATAATTCCGCTTTCGATGTGTCGGTATTCGCTGTCACATCATTATACTCAACGATAGCTGGAATATCGCTCCGTTTCCTTCGATCATTCACAAATCGCCAAAAGTGTTTTGGATTTGATTTGATTTGTGATTGTATGCGGCTGATGTACGATTTAAATAACTGACTTTGTAATTGGATGAACGAATCCGTGATGTTATTGTATTCATCGAAATTGCCAGTCTGCCTTGCCTGCTTGTATGCTTTTCTTCTGACATTTTTCATGTGCTTCAATTGTTTCGTGTACCATGGTGGATCAGTGCCACTTTGAACGGTTATCCTCGGGACAAATGAATCGATCGCCTCGTGTAGAACATTTCCAAAAATGTGAAATGCATTCTCGAGGTCATCTATTCGATTAATTTCTGACAAAATGTGATTTCCAACGAAGAATGAATTCATCGAATCGAAATCGGCCGAGTTATACGCATAAATTTGTGAAAACTGCGGTGATGTGATCTCATTTTCATCAATTGTCACTTCCATTTCGAGTGCTTTGTGCCAAATGTCCGATTTTACCAATGGCCTTGTCGATTCAATCAACGACATTTCGTAGAACCTGTTTGTGAATACAAGATCCAAAACATTGCCGGCTGGATTCACGATATTTGACAGTTGTTGGAATCCACAGTCGAACATTGTGTCAAAAACAGCAATGCCACCTTCTGTGGACACATTAATTGGCAAATAATATTCACCGTCATCGGCTTTGACCCATTTGACACCTGGCTGATTAAAATCACCACATACAATTACAATGTCATGTTCATTGTATGGAATCAGCTTGACGATCTCAGCAAATTCCAAGAATTTTGCGGTTTCATGTACCGACCGAATGTACACAGCAAATACATAAATATTGCCTGAATTGAACGAAATTTTTACACATACGTGCTCAAGTCCGCTGCGCTCCGATAGAATCAGCCTTTCACTGTTAAATTGGCATTCAACAGCAATCAGCACTCCTCCACCATCAATTCTATCACTTGTGAGTTCCGTCCGATCACCACGATACACATTATAACGTTTGCCAAAATGTTCAATGTCAGTAATGTTCATTTGAAGCCACGTTTCGAAGAAAGAAATTATATGAAATGGACACGATTTTGTTGCTAATCGTACCTCATCTACTTTGTCCCGAATTGAATGTGTATTCTGTATATACACATTTAGTTTTGTGTGCTTCGAGACTATTTTTGGCGAGTTTTTTGTTTGTTTTCGATGCGGTGTCAATGTTCGTTCTTCGTTTTGTTCGATGTGGCCTGATTGTTCGACTATTCGGTGACTATGCTCGGTGATATGGTCAAATCCATTGAATCTGGTGCCGGTGACTTGCTGATGTTTTTCGGATTTAATGGCGGGAAAAAATCACCCAAAGTTTTGTTCTGCAAGAACTCACGCACAAGCACATCCTCTTCCCACACTTCCGGATTCATCAAAATGTCAAAATCATCTTCATTTAATTCGATTTTGAACGAAACGAACTTCAATGTGGTGACATCTTTGTCTTTTTTCACCAGTTTGTGCACATTGAATCTCGATTGTTCGTTTACCGATGTTTCTTTCACAATGTATTCGATGATTTCTTCAGATGTGGTCATTGGCTTGAAGCCAGAGATCCAAATTGCCTTTTTAAATACCGGTTTTTCAATTCGTTTCGGCTTTACTACAACATTCAGACGATGTGTGGCTGATTTTGTACCCACTTTTGTACCCACTTCAGGTTGACATCAGAGGATTAAATTGCCATACAAAAATCAATTTTTAATAGCAAAAAATCGAAGCAAAAAAAGTGCGTCGCAATGTTGAATATTGTATAGCGTGTAATTTTAAGGTATTGTCAACATAATTAATTGTGTTTTGACCACATGATAAATGCAACGTATCATCTGTTGCAATTCAATTACAGGGAAATATTCTGAACGTGAAGTTCGCACAGTACCTTATAATGAAGAGCAGCAGAAATTCATAAGCGTATTCACACTGAGTTATAGAATTTCTTTAAATTCCTGTCAGAGAGAGCGAGCGAGAGAGAGAGAATTGGCTGGGGGTCATCAACACTTTGCATTTTGATTGCACCATAAAACTGGTATTGTACAGTACAGTACACACTGAAAGCTTTTTGCACAATTTGATATAATTGTTCTTTGCACAAATCATTTCAGTTTATCAATTCATTGGTATCTCGTCGAGTGGAACAACACAGAAGACCTTGCGACATCAAGCAATGTACATATACTCGACAACAATACGATGGAAATGGCAATATTCTTCATGTTAAAATATGCGTTACAAAAGTCAAAGTGAATATCTATAAATACAGAAAGACAATTTTCCAAAACGGCAGCACAGATTTCTCTCGGTTGTCGTTTGTCTTTCGCACATCTCTACTTCATCTTTTGCGCCTTGCGCTTCTCTCATTTCGAATCTGCTTTTTGTAACCCGATGTTACTTTTCACTTTTGATATCATTAATCATTCCGCCAATATATATCCCAAAAACCAGTCATCCACTGCTTTAAGAGAAACAGAGAGAGAGAACGACGTTCATACGCTCGCGCACAAAAGTTAGTTTATCTAAGCTTATTGCATTGCAATGGAGTTCCATCTATCGAAGATACAGCGATAAAAACGTTTATTGGATGAGACATACCATAGATCATAGCATCGCATTCTATTCTTCATAATATTTATAACGAGAAAGTTGGATGCGACACACTGAGCGAGAAAATGACAGTGTATTTGTACATACGATCTAAGGACCATCCGGTTAAATACCAGAGATGTTAGATACGCATCGTTTCAATTGTTTCGCATACGAACATTTTCATCTCTTCTCTTTCCTCTAAGCTTTTCTCGTGATTTGTTTATACCGTGTACACACAATGTATATTTTCAATTTTCGGCACATATAATTTGTGAAGCAACAGTAAGCAAGCTGCTATTGCTTCTAAAAACAATAATTCATTCAATTAAATGCTTTCGCTTTAATTGAATGGCATTTTAGTATGCGCAAGATTATATAGACGATGCACGCTACGAAATGGGAAAAAAAACACAAATTTTTTGTTGGTAAGATACTTTTCAAATTTGGATAACCTTGTCTTGTGACATTTTAACTATAATTATTTGTGTTCAACTCTCGTATTCACTTATCAACGCACTGCAAAATTGGAATTCTGTGCACTCCATTATAACTCATTTGGGTGTGATTTTGCGAATTGAATTCAACATTCCCAAGCGCTGATTTTATTTAATTGAAATATTTTGAATGCCACACAAATCATTTTAAAATGTGATTTTCTCTTGTTAATTTTCAGTGTATGAAAAATGGAAAAACAAATTCCATGAGACATTGATCGAATGAAATGCCAATGGGTTGTGCCAACCAACGACTTTATTTTTATCGAACAACCTTCTGTTTCTATTTTAATACGTTATGCGTGGTAATACTTTAATCTTGAAAATTATGCCATCGTAGCCTTGGAATTTAATGAAATCGCCACAAAGTTGTTGGCTCACAGTTGCGATGGCAAAAGTGCCCGAAGAAGAAAGTGTCTGAATCAATCAAAATTCAATGAATAAACATTCGCGTTCCATTGACAATATTCAATTTAAGCCGTTGGTGATTAAACACATTCTTGAATGCGAAGTGAAACTTGGAAATCATTTGGTGGTAGCGATGGCAACCAAACATAATCCATCACTTATTTGCATCTGTGTGTGTATGCAAGAGAATTGTCATGATCCTTTTCGACGGCAAAAACAATTGGTTAAAATGTGAAAAGTATTTTATTGCGAGAGCCCTTTTTCCTCTTTTGCAATGGCTGGCTTTTTTTAAAAATAAACAATGGCGATAGCGAATAAGTGCAGCATCATTGTATTATTGCTTTTGAATGTGGTTTGAACGGGTTTGAAGATGTAGAACAGATTTATAAATTATATTGGAAGCGAGCCAACATTCGGAAAAAGTTCGGAGATGAACTGAAAATCACGGCAATGGAAAAACATACACAACAGCAACACACTTTTCGAATCACGTCTTTTTTTTTGGTGGGCATCTGTCGTCTCGGCAATCGTTTTTTTCTACTGTTGCTGTCGGTCAAAACGGATTTGATCCCTTGTTGGCTGTGGTGGTTTTTTTTTGGTGCTCACACTAAATATAATTTTATCGAGAAAAAAGTGCCCCAGTTGTGATTCTTTTTGTTTTGTCGAACTGGCGTTGTTCACCGCTTTGTTCATGCATACAATTCAATTCAATTTAAGTTTGGTAATTAACAAAACAATGAGCACAGCAGAAAAATATGTTTTCATCTCCCTGCCGGAATTTTAGCAGCCGAATTTTTAACAAGAGGATGAGAGAACAAAAAAGTGGGAGAACAAGCGCGTGAGTGAGAGAAAATAATAAAGATTTGTTTGAAAAAATGCCAACGATGAAAATGGAAAAATGATGTTCAACACACACAAGAAAAAAACACATTCAACAATTTCGATCGTGATTGTGGTTACAGAAAATGAAAAAAAAAAACACAAAAAAACTTCTCGCATTAAGCGATCTACGAAAGTAGAAAAAAGACGCTTGAGTCATCGTGTGTAATACACACACAAACTCATAGCGTAAATCAATTAATCTAACTAAAATTTCGACTATAAATTTAATGAACCGAAATTGAAAAGCTTTATTTCATGGTTTTGATCCTCTGCGGTGTTATTTTTTTCTTCTTTTCATCCTCTTCCTCCTATCCGTGGGTGAGTTGATTAAAAAAGTAATCAATGGAAACTTTTTTTTTTTCGGAAAAATAAAGTTTCTTTCTGGTTTGATATTCTTTTAATTGTGGTTTTGCAGATTCACTGTATTGCAGTTGGTTGAACGGTTTTTCCATGAATCGAAATATTCGCGGTTCCTTCCTTTTTTCATTAATAACAAATGAAAAATTATCATGCATAAAATTCAAAACATGGCCATTTTTAGCCGATTTTTGTTTCTCAACGGTGAAAAAAATTCTATTGAATTTTGTCAAATGTTTCAATTTGATATTCAGGTAAAAAATGTGACGAAAAAAGAGAAATGAAGAAGTGAGAAAAGAATGTGTACAGTGTCTGGAGTCCAGACTCTGGACAATCAATTATTATTAAGTTTCAGTGAGGCGTTTGAATGTTCGTTCTAAAATTTTGAAGGAATCTTCTAAATAATTACGGTAGAAAATGACACAAAATTGTCGCCGTTAAGAGTAAATGAAGATTTATGATGCTCGTTTACAAACTTTTTAAGTACATTTAGTTTTTATACAGCAGTTATAACTTTAAATCTTCGAAGGTAATATTTATTGACATGGTGTATGAGTTGAAAACTTTGTGTCAATATCACCATTAGCATATTATCATTCAGTCTGAACGCTTGAAAAGTGAGAAGTAGAATTAAGCGCAAAAACGAACAAAAGAAAATAAACAAACAGTGGAGCAAACGACTGTCACTGCAAAAAAGACAACGATCAATCGGACGAGTTTTCATCTTCTTATCAATTTATATATAAAGGTATATATCCAAGATCAGCGCATTCTACTGTGGTTGAATTTCCTCTAAATTGCATTTAAATGAATGTTATGGCTGACGAGTGAAAAAGAAACTTCTTCTTTTACTTCTTTTTCTCTCTCTCTCTCTCTTTAAATTGTTAATTGGACTTTTAATTTGAAAAGCGCATTAAATAAGAAATGCTGTTTCAGTTTTTGCTGGCTGTGGTAGTGATGCGCTAGTTGCTTCTATTTTGTGTGAGTTAAGATAAACACAGCTTTCAAACTCTACAAATCAAGAGCAAAAAAAGAAATACAAGCAAAGGAAAAGAAAGGAAGCTGAAGAAAGAGAGACGGATTGAAAGATTTGAGTGTTGATATTCCTTTTGTTTGTTTGAAACTAAAGCGGCCGATATCTTTATCTCGAGTTGGGTAAAACTTAAAGGAAACTGCTACTGCTACAACAGTGGTAGGTGGCATCAGTTGCTGGCGTCCAAATACAAACAATTTTGAACAAGCAACGGAAAAAGTGTGGACAAGAAGAGTTTACATTCTCTGTTTGGAAATATATAAATGGCAATCCATTGCACTGTGCGAGCGGAAGTTTAATTTCAAGTATGGTGAAAAGGTGAGTAAGAAAGAAGAGCATTCACACACATAACACACGAAAGATCGATAGTCGCCAAAAGAAGAAAAAAACACCACGTTCCAACCAAATGCGACTTCATGCACTCAATTGTTTACGTTCATCGTGTCTTGGGTTCTCAATTTCTCTCTCTCACACACACACACACTCTTTATCCTTTGCTTGCTTTAAAAAATTGAAGAAAAGTTTTTGGATCGACGATTGAAGGATCAGATTGAAAGAAGAAAAACTGAAAAACATCTACCGCTTCGAAAGTTTCTTTCTATCTTGAATGACGCTCTGAATCGAGATTTTAAAAAACCCGTCTTTGTTTTAAGTTTAACCGAAGCAAAAAGTTCAAATATCGAACGAAACAGTTTTGTTCGTAAATTTTGCTTCGAGAAAAAGACGACGTATTCGTCGATACTTTTTTCGGTTTTATTAAATGGGGCAACACATCGCCATAAACATAGTGCTTGGTTATCTTGCACGCATAAGACACATTTATTTCTCGAGGTTTTTCTATACACTCGAAAAAATATCAAATAATCGAAAATCTATGGAAATCTTTTCGTTCAGACGAGACAAAAAAAGCAGCTTTTGCTTTCTTTTTGAGTCTTTGCTCATTCAATCTTTTTTTTTTGTTTTTCTCTCCTTCTTTCTGTTCACATTTTCACTGATGCGATGTGGCAGGGTGTCAGAAAAAACTTCCCAAATAACAAAACCGTTTCGCATTTACTTTGAGGTTTCAGTGCAGCAGACACTCGATTGATAACAATAACGACCTTAATAGTTATTTCTACGCTGTTGTGCGTGCGAAATATATTGAACCCAACAAAATTTAAAGCCTTAAAAAGAAACGCAGAATAGCAAAGAAAAAAAGAGACACAAATTCCATTGAAAGTAAAAAGAAGAGTAAAAATGAACGCAATTCATTCGAGTATAACACAATAGTATGTGTGTGTGATTGAAATGGATTCATTCAAAAGTATTGCAACGCTACGAATCGTGAAATTCCATTTTCAGAGAGACAAGCAGCGAAATTTGGTCGGATTGGTAAAAATGTGAAGAGTCTGATAATAATAAAAAAAACATTCAATTAAATCACTTTTAAGGGTCTCAATGTGAATGCTGAGAAAAGGAGGAAAAAAGGATCGCAAGCATGTTGGCATAAATCTGCTAATGTGGAGTGGCACTCGAGCAGCGAACGCACAAAATCTATATGTATATATGAAGTGCTATCAACATCCATTAATTGGTTCCATTGACTGTAGTATATTTTGAATGACTACAAGACGTTGGCGTCAATTTTTGTCGGCATTGCCAGCACAACCCAAAGTAAAAATCAAATGACACAGAAACAATTAAATTAAGTTACTGTAAAATGGACGCACACAAAAAGTCCTATTCATTTCAATGAAGTGTTAACGTATGACATCTTCATGAACTTACTTAAATTCTCGATAGACGTCGGTTGAGAATATTGTAGCTTGTGACTCTGAATTTTTGCACTTTCTTTCTTTCTGGCATTTTGCAATAGCAATTTCCGGGAATATCAAACGAGAACTATATTTGAAAATTTATGTAAATCATCGGACTGAACCATAAAACCACTGGGAAAATGGCAAAACGATTGATATCAATTTTAATTACGCAAAATTATTCAAGTGAAAAAAAGAAGCCAGATAATAACTTCTCATTGGCAAATGGAAAAGTATAAAAGAAAAGAAATGACATCAAATAAAAAATAATTTCGTTGAAGCCATCATTCCCAAAGTGAGTGGTTGACCGCATTTCATCGATAAAAAGTGTCATTCGCCCAAAGGGGAAAAAGTTATGCAACAACAAAACGAAAATATTTTCAAATGTAAATTGAATCCGTAATTTTTTCCAATTCATTAAACACTCGCTTTTTTATACAGCCTCAATTTATCGTTTTGCCTTTTTTTTTTCTTTCTCACTCTTTTCCGCTTGGCCACAAGTGATTTTTCCTTTTTTTTTGGTTTTTATTTTTTTTTCGTTCTCTGACATTTCCATTTCGTTTGATTTTAATGAAAACGCCTATCTCGCATCGGTCGGTTTACTTTTCGTTCATGTTCAAATGTTATGCTTTTGATTTTGAATGGCCTGAATTTTTTTGATACGTTTGATCACATTCAAGCGATTGAAGAAGGAGCATATATTTGAGATATTGAATGACCGAACGCATGATATCTCCCCTAGGCTATATGGCAATCGCATGACCAAACAATTTTGCTGTTGGTCAATTTTTTTTTTATTTCAAGCTTTCCTTTTTATTGGAATTGATATTGGGATATTGATGCTCATTTATTGTGTAAATTTGTTGTTAAAAGAAGAAAAATAAACGAATCAAACCTGACTCGAGTTCACATAGACAGTGTGAGCTGTTATTGAAGTGCGGAAACAATAAAATTTGAAGAAAAAAAGAGGATCTAAAAAAAACTAAATCGAACGATAAAGTCGATGGCACTCAAGCGATATGTGGCTCTAACTAGCTGTAAAAAAAAGTTCGGTTTTTATTGCATTCATTCTGTGTGTTTTTTCCTCCTACTGTCAGATCATCACAACTATCGTTCATTCACATGGTGTTTACTTATGAGATTTATTTTTGGTGAAATTGAATGGGTCAGGATTTTCTGAACGACCAATATCAATCGTCAAGTTCGAACAGACAGTGATTGAAAACGATTCAAACAAAGCTTGTGTTAACCCCAAAAAAATAGCAGTAAAACTAAAGTTTTGCCACAAATTTATCCTATTTAAAATTGACGGATTTGCTGCATACAAACAAAGATGCTCATAATCTGACAGTTGATGCAAATTAATAACTGACAAATTATTCCAAGCAAAGGATTTCAGCGCACAAAATGGTAAGCATTTTATTGTCTTTTGCGGAGGGTGGAAAAACGAAAGAATGAAAAATTATTTGTCTCGTATTATACGATGGAAATGTATGCCATTGAGAGACGCTTTGAATCGATTTTATGGTTGAAGATTCGAAGCACGTTTTTTTCCGGAATAGAGAAACCATAACAGCAAGAATCGGGTCACAGTCTTGAACCCTTAATATGGACCGACAAATAAATGACTGTGTGCGTAGCAAAAAAGGAAAAACCATTTTAGCGCCTAACTTACTTTCTGTTATCACATTGTTGTCGTCATGCATTTGCGTCACAATAAAAAAAAAGTTCGTTCCCGAAATTTAAGCAAAACCAATTTCTTTGCTTAAGCACGCGCGTTCATATTGGCACCATCAAACGAAATACACACAGCTCAGCACGTTGTGCGTATAAAATCTAATTCATTTCAAAATGGCTTTCGATTTGGTCATATTTCTTGTCCCACATCGGCACATATTTCCTTTTCGATTCATCTTGTTTGGCGCTTTGAATTACATTTGCCATTTCAGTTTATCAATGAAAAGTAGTGAGCGAAACGATGCCGAAGGGATATTGATCACCCTTGGCTCTCCTTCAACTCTTCAATTTATTGCGTTGAATAGCCTAGTCTTTGTGCCAACTACATTCGTTGTCGTCGTCTTGCCAAGTTCAAAGTTTCACTGCGTCTTCGTTTTTGTATTTACACTTCCCACGCAAAATAAAAGTTTGAAATAAGATTTCAAAGTTGAAAAGTTGTTTCGTTCGAAATGTTTTCAAAATTATTGCTCTTTTCCGGTTGGTTGATGTGAGCGCAAATTCTTGACAATGAAATTAAAAGCGAATGAAATACCAAATTTTAATACGCCAACCCGACCAAAAACAAAAACAAAAATGGAATTCAAGGCGATTTCCGAATGAAGAAAACAGATGTGTATGGAAAAGAATATAAGTATGCAATCGTTGCAGATGGTGATAATGGCGTCGACGCCAGTGATGAAAAGGTTATGAAAAATCGAGCAAAAATTATCCATTGGACTGTTCACACATTTTATTCACTATTAAGTAATAATGCTGTGCATTCGTTCATTTCGAAGTAGCAAAAACCGATTGTGTTTGTGTGTGCGTTGTCGAATGGCAAAAGTATTACCAAACTGGCAAATATAGATGGGTGATAAACACATAACCGTAAATTTTTGCTTTGTGCTTAGTATGGCAAAGTCATTAAAATGTGGTAATGAACGGTTGAATTCAACTGAACACAAAAATGCTTAAACTCAAACCCGCACATTCATATGCAGACACAAGTACCAACATTGAGACACACAGATCGAGAGGTCGAAATTATAGGAAAACAACAATAAATTTACTGGGCCAGAAAACGGCCAGAAAATTGGAGTTTGCAACTAAGTGGCATGAATGAAAAAGAAAAACAACAAATATCATCAACATCCATCACGTACGAAGCGATAGAGAGATGGAGATATAAATAGAATGAATAAGCAATGAACATATTGGCCAACTAACCAGTCAGCCAGCCAAAGAAGAGGAGAGACGTTCAAGTTAAACATATTAAAGACCTATCCGAAAATGAACTTGTGGATTTTTATTAGCGCCCCTGCACAAACAATGATGCGGTCTAAGCAAAAATGAGTGTCTTTCTTCTCAGCGTGCATGTGAAATTCATGAAAACCAAACATGCTTATGTCCGTTCACAGTTCTATACAATGTAAAACGGATAAAGAGCTGGGTTAAAATTGTTTAGTGAAGATAAATATAAATTCTAATGAAATTAAAAGAAAAAAAAACGAGGCAAGAATGTGTTTTGTGTAAACATTGTTTTTTTGAACGTCAAACTTCATTTTTGGTTCATCGACAATGCCGGGGCTCATAATGCCAGTCTCCGAATTTAACTTGATCACTTGACTCTATGTGTGTATGTGAAACGTTTAAGTAACACCGAATTTACTCGATAAAATAAAGCACGTATTCAGTGCAACCAAACGATTAACATTCCAGATCAAACATGATGGTGAAAAGGAAAATGAACATTGAAGCTGGAGTTATTCACATCGAAATGAGAAAAGATAAATTTTCCTGGATGTATCCCTTTGATGAATGGACGAGAATTACAGTTGGTCGAGAATTGGATTCTCAAATTGCATGGGAAATGAATTTGTACAGAGAAAACTATGGTCAAAGATAACTTATAATGATTCGTTTAGCAATGCACTGACCCGAATTCACTGCGCATATCAACCACTCAACCAATGCAATAGACCACATGAAACGAGACACACACAAACACATTGAATGTGTAAACTTGATGCCCCCTCATGTGGGTGGCACATTTTTCATATACTTCAGAAACATATTTTCTGCACTTTACACATTTCATGTCCGAAGGAAATGTGCTTTAAGTTAGATTGCATGTTGTGTCATGCCGTCAAAATTTGGTCAGATGATCGTCATTTTCAAGTGTCTGGCCTTATAAAAAGAGAGTCTCTTTCACTCGACACACAACTCCATTTACACATATAAGCGCATCACACCACACTTTACACATAAATTGAGTTCTTTTATCTCCGTTTTTTAATCACACATAATAATAAATTATCAGTGACACTGTCATGACAGAAATCACTTTTGTGAATTGCGAAAATAAATCGAATGTAAAAGCGAATGGATTTTTGTTGTTGTGTGCATGACATGAGCGAACTGTTTTCGGATATACAATCATTTATTTATTTCATTTCGTGTTCATCCTGTCCGAACAGAGAATACTTCTTTTTATGAGTTTATATTTTTACACAGAGTGCACGGCTTAAAATTGAAAGAGTAATAGAAAGCAAGCAAAAGAAAAGACGAAATCAATTTTATGGTGAAATGCGATTTTATCATTTTATGAACAACTCCAATAAACACAGAGAAGATTAAAAATGTTTTTTTTTTAATGTTGTAACATTGTACAAAATGGCGCCATGATATTTCGCAGTTGACCTGGCAACCCATTATAATTGAAAAATTCAAGACAAATAACGGAGGTCAGTCGCAAACAATTTGCGTCATATATAATATTCAGAAGCTGTTAAATATACGCCTTTCGAAAATTCCATTTGAAATGTTAAATAAGTTAGATAATAGACAACGTGCTAAAAATAAAATGTTTGAAACTCTTGCGATAATCAAAGGAATGAGAAATAAACAAACTACGTCGGAAAGACGTTTTACCATCCAGAGGGACTTGGAATATTGAAGACGAAGCGTACAGACAACCAAATCCAATTTTGTGTGGCAAATTCAATTACATATGATAAAAATCAATGCCGAAATGCTTTAAATTAATAATACTACAGATAATATCAATATTTCCGATCCGATTAGGCAAACTTACTCTCTGCAAAATCTTCGGCAATCCGTAACATTGCTGTTTAATATGTATAACAGAAGCGCCCATTGATGATGTGCACGCCAGGCTCCTTCGCGCTCACACGTCACACATATAAACGGGAAACAACGCACACAGATTGGCAAATTCCTTTTAACTTGCACATACACACGAAAACCTATTAAAAAGTTTTCGTCTTGGATGATGCTCGTCTCTCTTCTCTCTTGTCGGTTGAGTGTGTGCTTCTTTTTTTTTGTTAAGTTGCCAAAAGTTATTTGCATTTTGCAGAAGGTGAATTGCCATTACGAAAAAGCTTTATCTATATTTTATCGAAGCTGCTTCCGAAAATGGAACGGAATGTATGATGCATTGAAATTTGCCGTTTACTTCGATACCACTACAGCGAGCATACAGCCAAATCTACATATACGCAATATTACATGCATGTATTTATGGTGATCGTTTTTCTCAAATGCCACAATCACACACTGTACCATTTACATTGTCATTTTGAAGTCATATACACAATTTTTGTATCTCGTTTGTCTGCTTTTTTTCTCTCTCACACACTCTCACTCTCAAAATATTGGATTTTATAGCTTTGGATGGGTTCTTTTTAAATAGTTTTGTAGTTGTTCATGAAAATTTTGGGTGTTGTTTTTTTGCGAGTCGTTCATCGTTTAAACTCGTTAATTCAGCAGCTGGCCTGTTTCAATCGTACCCATATTCAGGCTGTCAACGAAAATATGTAACTGAAAACTATAACATGAAAAAGGCGGATTTTACTCGATATATATATTTTATCTCTCTTCCTCAGTGAATCGGCTTAATTTTTGATCATATCTCTTTGCCTCGCCCCCTGTTTCGTATTTTGTAAATTTCACCGATGTCGACCATAAATATATGCGCGGTTTATAGTTAAAACATACGCACTCTCTTTCTCTCTCACATACACACACAATTCATGCCATAGAATTTTTTGCTTGAGCAAAAAAATATTCGAAAATTTTTATTACGTGCATCACAGCGTACATTGACGTGCTGCAACCGAATTGACGATGATTTCATGTTTTTTTCATCAAGGTTTAAGCGTATTTATTAGATTCACCACACCGACAAATGGCTATGCAAAATAAATATTTTATTGCATTTTAATGGAATATTTTCAACCTGCATTTTTTGCACTTGACTATTACTAGCCAAAATTGAACTGCATTTTTTTCTGATTAGAAGTGTTTTTGGGAAAATTATTTTAATCGTTGATGTTTCCATTCCCCAAATAATTTTATAAGCAGATTAAAGTTAGAGTTACAAACTTTTAAATATGGTACAGATGAATTTTATGGCAGCTATAAACTTGTGTGTATGAGCATTTTTTACAATTACGTTGAATTATTCAATTGTTTGCTCTCAAAATTTTACGTGAAACTTCAATCAATGTTTTATTTGGTTACATTCAGCAAAAATGTTTACCCAAGCACAAAATGTGCATATATGAATATTAAAGCTTTATTCAATTAAAATAAAAAGAACTATGCACATTGCACAATTCAATCTAATTAATAAAATAACTAGAGAGATAAAAATGGGTTGTACGTTTCAAATATTATAATAATAATAATAATGTTTATTCACCGCCAAAACTGGCTGAATTAAATGAAAGTCATTAACTCTCCGATAACGCTTATTATATATAACAAAAAGCTATATGTCATGAATTTTACAACATTTACTTTAGTTTAAAATTGTACAGTGAAAATGCATACTATCAAGTTTAAAATAAGAGCATGCAATTCAAATATTGTTGAGTAGTTTGCCGATGAATTAACAATTTGCTTTTCGTAATTTTTGGACGTAACAAATGGTGAAAAATGCAATCGTTGACCAATTTAACCGGTAAATTTTCTGTATCATGGAAAATTGTAAATGTTTAAATATTCGCTAAAATGTTATAATGACCGCCTCGTTAATATGACTGGTTTGCACTGAAAATGGTGGATATTCAGTGCAGCATAAGAGGTGCAGCTGCTGCTCTCTAATTCGATGTAACAATAAACGAAAAATTTTGTATATAAAATTGTAATCAGTAGCAAGCAGTTAAAATAAAATGGTGTGTCTCACACAGTCACACACGCATTATGCAAAATGATGAAGCGATAATGTAATTTGCCAAGTAAGCAGATTCATTGGCTTGGCACTCTTTCTCTCTTTCTCTCTATCTGTCTTTCCTTCTGGTTATTCCATGTATACACGGTACAAATACCTCGAAAACTGATCGTTGCACCCAAGCAAATTGCTCCACAAAATCCCAATGTAAACGAGTAAAAGATAGAGAGATAAAACAGCTAATGTCTGGGAATAATAAAAAAAGTTGTAAATTTTTGAAGTGCCTTGTCATTTGCTTTTTACTTTAATGGCATAGTTTTGAGTACGCATTTCGGTAGTACCATTTGGAAAATCCGTAATTTTACTATTTTTTAGATACACTTCGGTGCCCTCAAAAATGTCATCGCACAGACGATATATATGTGTTAAAATGACAATCTAAAGCTTTAACGGTGTTAATATTGCAAAAAGAAAGAGAGAGAGATGAGAGTGGAAGTGGCAGGATTTCGGTCTTTTAAAGGGTTCAGTTTTTTCCATTTTAATACAGACACGTACACACAAATCAAGGTCCGCATGGAACCTGATATTGTCGATGGTGTGTTGATTAAGTGCGATGATTTTCTCTATATTTTCTATGTATTATGCGTGCACGTTCGGTATTTTGATGAATATCTCAAAATGTAAAGCAGATTCCGCAACGATTTTAGCCGTGTAATTTAGCAAGAGTTTTGCGCTAGTCAATATATATTCTTCCAATCTACCTGATTGGATGCCATTTTTACAATCCAATAAATTCAACATAGTCTGTCTCTCATCACTAAATTATATGATGCTAATATAAAATGAAGTTAATAGTATGCCTTTAGTAAATTTATCGTTTCCAACTCAGTTCGTTTGCAAAGAGAATTTTCGCTCGTTTAGACAGCGCCACATTAAAGGCGTATCGACACACAAAAATATCGATACCATACACAGACACTAAAACGCTATACAGTGGCAGTATTTTTCATGCCTTGCACCAAAGATGTGGATATATGTAATCAACACATCATAAAATGAAAAATAAAATCCAAATCAAATAAGACTAAGTAAGTTCTTGAGTGAGTGAGAGAGATGTATATATATATAAAAGTGTTACACGCGCCCATGAAATCGAGCGTCAAACTGAATTTCAAACTTGATACCACGTTTTACAATTTAGAAATGTAGCACCTACAATACAGCTTGATGTAAATCTAAAACAAGATTATCAACCCATTTAGACAAACCCATTCACGTATCTTTTCATCGCTTTTTGCCACACTTTTATAAATGATGCCTTTGGCATACGCAAACGCGCACACCAAAAACACATAACTATTTAGTTATGTGTGCGTCACATTGGTGAATGGGCTTTGGTGTGCGGAAAAACAAACCGATGATAAAAAAAATGTAGCAAAATTTACAGCTGTTACCGCGCTATCATCGTTGAACCAAAATTTCATTTTCATCTGGAATTGATTCATTCCGGCGTAGAATTTTGACAATTTTCGCCTTCGACTCACTTCGTTTCTTGCGAACACAGAACCGCAAAAAACTTTTCTTATTACTTCCAATTGCAAACGAGTCTTTTGCCTCTTTTTTTTCTCGCTCGTGCTTTTTCTCGTCGCCATTACATTTTATCCTTTGCTTTTTAGTAAGTGTGCACAGTATGTGAGTGTACGGCTACGATGTTGTTTGTTGTGCTGGAAACACGAATTACGGAAGATGAAAATCGCATACACTCACACTGAAAGGCTCAACTGATAAAACGCAATGTATATTCGTGTTAAGTTTATGAGCTCGATTCGGTAGATAAAATGCCTATAAAAGTTTAAATACATTTAAATGTTGCCTATGGAGCCAACGCTGCAGTGATTACGGACGGCAAACCTTTTTGCGCTAAAATGAATTTCATTTTACACACATCAAAATAGAAAGAGTAAAATGTTCGTGTGTCGCATTCTTTGCCGTTGAATTCTTGTCACACATACACACACACACACTCACAAACGTACGGTTATTCCAAGTTTTCTCGACCATGATAAGAATGTATGCCGAAGTTTTTGACGATGAACTGTTAGTGTGTTTGTGTATGAGCTCCCACTAAATAAACTCATACAAACGATTCGCATGCACGCATATACACATTATAATACCGCTAAATTGTATTTTGTGACACTTTATTCCACGGAAATGAAGGCGAACAAGGACAAGAGTACCAAATACCATTTACTTTGGCAAAATGGAAGTTCATAATAAATATAATTCACTACAGCTAACGTAAAAGAATGAGCCGGATAGAATGGGAGTTTGTGTCGTTGTTGGCATTTTGGTGAAGTGCTAAATCGTAATTTATCGGTGTTTATTTTGTGAAATGAAATACAATGTGTACAGCAGTAAGCGTTAAAAATGTATATACGTTTCACTCTTCTTCTCTCTCTCTCTGCATCTCCAACTTTGAGATTTGAATCAAGATTCACAACAATAGATACGCTGTCGTGTATATCGAACGAGTTGTGTATCCGTCAATTTGTCCTGTTTATTTCAATGAGTCGCAATCAACTACCGATCTATCCTGATCTAAAAGAGATGGAAGAAATACAGAGCTGTGTCTGTTGGCATGAAATTTAAGTTGAGAACGTTTGCTTTTTGTTTGAACGGCATATATTGTCGTCGAAAGTCGATTAACACACACAACATGAATCGCAGCATTTTTGAAAAACTTTTTCGTACACCATTTCATACAAAAAAAAAAAGATATGTCCGTCTCATCATCACGTTTGCTTTTCCATGATGACGAGATGAAAGTTCTATTTCTCAAGTTTGGCTTTTTTCGATTCCGAAAAAGTGATACAATCTTATGTTTATGCATTCGTAATGCGTGGGGATAAATAATAAAATTGATGTATGTATTTAGTTTTTGTATGTCTGTGTGTGTATGTGTCAGTCATAAAATGTGTTGCCTTTTTCTGCTCCGTTACTTGCTTGTTTTTCTGCGAACGAGTTTTTATTGGTCTAGCGTGGCACATGAAAATAATCAAGCGTCAATGAACGCATCGAGTGCGTTGAGTTATTGGCTATTTTACTATGACGAATTTGTGTGGAACAAGGCCATGCAAGAGGGAGAGAGAAAGCAACAAAAAATACCAAACAAGAAACATCCCTTAACATATCCGGCTGACGTTTTCAAGTCGAGAGTTTTAATACCGAATGTGAACCACTTCTATTAATCATTAATTCATTTCCACTCGCATCGAGTCATGATAATAAACACGAGATATAAACGCTTGTAGGCCATCATTTTCACCAGCACGTACTTTATAGTTTAATGTATTAATACGCAAAAAGCCTTCATAAAATGTTTTTATCGCCGGGATTTAATTACTTTTACTCTCTCGCACTCAATATGCAGAGAGTCTGTATGTGGATTCGGAGGCACGAAAAAGTATACGAGTCTGGGATTTGTGTTGTTGTTTATAGATCGAAAATGATTTTGCTGTCGTTCCAACATGATGCGATGATGGGATTTAAAGATATATGTAAAATGGTCGAATGTATTTTCAAAGCTCAGATTTTTGGTGGAGAGTGTGTGGGCGGTTGGATGTTTGGCGACTGAATAAAAATATAGCCACTTAGTAATGTTTAAATTCACGATTATTCGATGAGACGTGCATAAAGTGAAAATGTATATGGCACACTAATTTCGATTATGGTATGCATTGCATACACAGCAAATGTGGTAAAATCGATTCCTTTTTTTTTATTTCGTCTCTCATTCGCGAAACAAGACAAATGACTCAATCAACCAAAATCGTAAAGTATGTATTGTCTTCGTGTTATGTACAGAGAAATGCAAATTTGAACAGCTCACATTCACACGACAAACGGGAAGGCGAAACGCGTTCTGTTCGCCTCTTTCTTTCTTTGTTTCTGCCTTTGGATAGAGCTTCAGTTTAACATTCATTTGACTAGCT
Organism: Contarinia nasturtii; assembly: GCF_009176525.2. NCBI lineage: Eukaryota > Metazoa > Arthropoda > Insecta > Diptera > Cecidomyiidae > Contarinia > Contarinia nasturtii. Next base: position 247,709 of record NW_022197885.1, on the reverse strand, counting down.
AAACAAATGAGGAACATTGTCGTAACTTGCAATGTGTTTACATCATTTATCATTGAGAGTGAGTGATTTTAAGGAGCTCATGTTACCATTCCTTCATCGTTCTTGTAATATGTCATCTAATAGCTGATCAGCAAATGTTTGAACATTTGTAATCGCATGATTGTTTTGCCATGTGCAGCTACCACCAACACTGTTGCCGTCTTTGTTGAGCGAGCGAGCGCACGCTTGACACAATTGAAAACACTTCAAAATCAGACCGTAATTCAACTACGTGCCCGATATCATTCGTGTGTGTGTGTGCGAGCATGGGAAATGATCGTTAATTATATCGCTTCTCATTTATATAAATGCAATTATGTTAATGACAAATGCAAAAATGCCGGCATTTTTTCCCATGACATACAAAAACTGTCTATGTTGTTTATGCGACAATTTTTGGTTCCTTATTTATTCATTAGTCCATTTGTCGAATCGGTTTTACTTTGAGACAGCCACTGATTTATGTATATTTCGCTGCAAGCACATTGTCCTCTTTATCTCTGTGTCTCTTTTTTGCTTTGTGCTTGATTCGATGTCAAATCAAAATGATTTTGCGATTGTTTGATTTACTGATGATGACGACGACGACGACGACGATGTTGAACTATGGCGGTTCGCTTCGTTTCTTCGTTTTATTATTTTCGTAGTACCGTTTGTGAGATGGCAAATGTGAAATTGTCGTATCATTAATAGAAAGGAATCGTGAGGATGTAGCAAAAAAAAAATCAATGCAAGCAGCAAAAAAAAAATTGAGCTAAATATACGCGATGAACGTGTTTTGCATAAATGCTTCAATCGAACAAAGAGTGTCGTATATTTTATTGCTATAAATCGTACATATATTATTTTTTTTCTCCCTACTCTCACTTTTTCTCTCCCGTCGAATTCGAAAATCGAATTCAATTCGATCGAACGTGATTTTGAAATTGCTTCGTTTTGCTGTTCACTTTTCCCTCGATTTCATCGCTATTTTTTTCTTCATTTTATACTGACAATAATCAAGCAAGCTTGTGCAATTGTGCATGTTCACAATCAAAATACAAATCTGATTATCAAAGCAAAGCATAGGGTTAAAAATAGAAAAATCAAACGAAGTTCGTCGCATCCAACCGACATCAGTTTAAGTGTGTTGGTTGCTTGGCACCAATTAGCAATTCGAAATGTGGTTTTATCTTTGATTTCACGGTATTAATCTTGATATTTAAATTGCCAAGTGTTCTTCGAAATGAAAAATAGTATACATATTAGATTCAGTTCAATGAATCGCAATTTGCAATATTACTTTTTTTCACTGTGTATTCGCAACCTTTCATTTCCATTTCACTAAATTTCAATGTCGATGATACACAAATGTGAATTAACTCCTTAGTTCATAAAATTTGAATCCAAAACTCCGAAATTACAAAGTAATTGAACGCTTTAATCGGTTCATGTTCAACAACATTGGTTTAAATTCAAAATGGCAAAAATATCAATAAAACGAGAAAAATCATTTTCAGTTTGTACATTTTCTTCGTTCTTCATACGGTTACGATTCGACGTGACTTCTTTTGCAAATATGTTCAACATCTACCATATTTTCACCCCTCACTATATCTATCATTAAGTGAAATGTAATGGCACCAACGTGAAAAATATATGTGTTTGTGTAACATTTGATGTAAAATGTCTGGGAATCATGCTCAATAACCAAGCAACTACACATGAGCTCCGTCGTCTCGGAAAATGTTAACATATAATTTTCGGAAGTAATAACCGTAAGAGAAAGAGAAAGATACAACCGGAACAGCAGCATAAAAAAACAGCACACACTATGTGAATGTGATGTAAAAAGTTTTTTTTGTTTATTATCATTACCAAAGTATTCGCTATGTGGATGCTCTTTTAAACAACGTTTTCAATGCGAATTGAATCGATGGTTAAGTGTTCACTTCAGAGCCAGATTAAAGGATAAACTATCATCGTCTCTCATTCTTTTACTCAGTGTTTTGGTTTCAATTTTTCCCCTTCTTCTTATTCTTCGTCTTATCCGCATCGTCGTGGCGAAGCTGGTGAGATTAAAGTCTTATGTGCTAAAGAAATGGATATGATTGTTTCGGTGTGCATGGTATGCTTTTCGATGTGTATTTTTCATATGGTTTTTTCTTAGCTACAACCGTCAATTAAATGAAGAGAGAAAGAGAAAAAGAGTTGTACGAGTGGAAAAGCTTCGCATTGCGTGTGGAGATATCGGGCTTTTCATGATCATGACTAAGAAGAGGGAAATATTGTGAAGGCAACGATATTATTATGTGCAGCCATTATTTTGTCTTTAAAAAAATCCCAGCAACCCAAGGTAGCGGACAACTAACTAAATATATATTATTATTTGGTTGCATTGCATCACTGCACCGAATATAAAGTAGACGAAAAAAACAGAGATGGTCGAAAAAAGGAAAGACATGTTTGTAAACCGAAAGCTGCATCTTTTTTTGGTGAGAACATTCCAAGCCGCAAAGAGATAAAATGTAAAAGAGTAAAAAAAGGGCTGTACAGGAAAAAGCATCGAAAGAATACATCTAAAAATGTTGCATTCAAAGTGCATTCCAAACATGAGTGCATTTGAAATTCAAAAGATTCGTTTCTCGACCGAAAATTTCGTCGTCTTATTTATTTTTGTTAAGTTATTCGAGCAACTACTATCTATGGCAGAGGCAATGCGCTCTTCTCAATTTTTTTTTTGTGTTTCGTTTAGTTTTACTTGAACGCGTTACGCTCCGTTTCTTCTTGGCAGTAAATTTCACTGTTTTTCTTTACAATCTATCTCTTTTTATTTCGGGGATGTGTGGAATGCCCGTGCGGTTTTTGTCTATAAGTAGGATTTGTCATTTCAAACCATTTGCTTTCTCGTTGTGTTACAGTTCTTTTTTTCGTTGTGTATATCCTCAACGATGTCTTGTTGGAACGTCTCGACGACAAGAAATGCATTTTGTGATCTGTGTACATTTCTTTGGTGAAAAAAAATACTACATTTCCATTGGCAAAAGTCGTTGTCGTTTCTAAGTTCATTTTATTTATCATGCGATTTCTCCCCGACCCCATTCCCCCTTTCTTGTTCTTCGCATTTTATCGACGCTATTTACATTCGTCTGATTTGGCTATTGTTATTTTGTTGTTTTATGGAAAGACATACCGAAAATTGTAGTCGTTGTCACAGTGATAAAATATGAGGAAAATTGCAATGTCTTACCACAAGTTTACACTCACGAATGTAAAAAATGCACGGTTCGAATTTGGTGACGATTCACTGTATGTGAATTATATTAAATTTTTAATGTCAAATACACATCACATATAATATAATATGAAGCAGTAACATGTTGGTATGCATGCGAATTGAAAGCAAATGTTAAATTTATTCATTCACATAACTTTGTTTCTCTCCGGTCTGTGTTGTGCGTGTTTGTATTCACGTGAATATTGTAGTTTTACAACCACAAGATGTAACCCATTACAGGTGCACAATATCTGTCGTCGTTTATTGTCAATTGTGGCGATAGAAGCATCATACAACGGGGGCTTTTGTTTGTTGCATCGTTTCAAACAACAACAACAAGAGACGACAAGAGACAACAAGTGCAAGTACACAATATTATCAACCGAACAAATGGGATTCATTGTATGTGAGTGTCTCGAATTTGCAACCGACAAATTCTTTACTCCAAAAACCATAATGAAATTAACTCTGATAAAATTTATGCGGTAAATGCGACCGAGTGAGTGAATGTGTGAAAGAGACAGGGTAAAGATGAGCTGAAATAAAAATCCCGATTCTATTGTTGTGGATTTTTGGGGTAAAATGTAGATTGAGTTGAGCTGCTCTTTCGTTGTAAATTGTTAGTTTGTCTTTTTGGCTCGCATACACAATTTTAACATCGTTCGTGGAGCTGTGTTTCTCATTGTATTTTGCTGTAAGATATTTCATGATATACAGTTTCGAGCAACGCCTTCAGTAATGGAGCGTATTCATCACTTGCACGATGGTTTTTTCTCTTTTCACTTTCATGAATAAACTCCGTGATTCTTTACTTTGTTCGTTGATTGAAATTCTTATATTTAGTTCGCTTTGCGGCTACATTCTATAACGACCGCAAAACAGTACAGTGGCGGCATTTACGGCAAAAAGAAAAAAAAATCACAACCAAGACAAGAGCGTGGGAAAATCCATGCAATTTGCAATTCAGCTACAAAATATATACATTAGGTGCATTTATTTAATAGTTGCTTGTAGAAGCTTTCACCTGATTTTTTTTACCTTATTTCTTATTCGTTCGCGGACATATCTGCGCGAGCATCCAAGCCGCGGGTGAACAATTGCATTTAACAACGAAACAAAGTGCAACAATTTAGAGTCATTGTTTCACATTATTTTGTTTTCTATATTACTCACCCGCACTCACTCATTCACTCTCTGACACACATTTCTTTTTCTTTTTTTTTGCCCAGTGCTCATCGGCATACCGCTTACAATTTCTGCTCGCATTTCATTATTACTTTTTCGCTCTCGCTGGCAGTTCTTGTATGTGTGCACACCGACACATGCAAAGAAAACACGTGGAAAAAAAAAACAATTTAACATGGTTCGCTTCGGCAAACTCTTTGAAACGATTCATTTGCCAGCGAAGCATTCTTTCGCGCATTCAAACAAACTGAAAGCATTTTTGTGGTGTTTTCCATTTGTGTACTCATCACTTATTCATGTATTCGACATGCATTATATTATTAAGCGCAGAAAAATGCTTTTCGCTTGAAATGCCATCTTTTTCTTCTTCGCTTTTTTTGTCATTCATATCATTTTTTTTTTGTATGTGTGCCATTCAGCATTGTATTTATCGCGTTGGAAAATGTCAATACTTTCGTCTTTCTCGCGCGACTTTGTTTGCATTGTATTTTGTTTTAAGAAGGATGAATGTTGTGTGGTTTGCCTCTGTGATTGTTTGTTCTTTAGACGCGATCCGTCATTTGTTCATTTTGAAATGGGTTTGAAAGGCAAAAGATGTTTAACTTTGTTCTTGTATATTTGCTTGTGGAATATAACGAAATAACAATAAATCCATTTTTACAAACCCATTCGTTTCTTCGGTCTCGTTTATTCTGTGCTTTTTCTTTTTTTCTTCTTCTTCTTTGGTGTGATTTTTTGTATTTTTTCATATTCACATATTTACTATTATTTTTAATTTCATTCTTTTGTTTGAAATCATTGTTTTTATTGTATTGGAGTATGGAGCTTTCGTTAATGCGCGTCCATTTCTTGAGAATGACTTTTGTTATGCACAAATGTGACTTCATTCATTTTTTACCGGTTTTATTTTCCAATTTTAGTTTTTTCGTCAAATGGATTCAAAGCTCACGAATGAGAGAAAGGCCGCAAAATATACCGGAACCTTTTGAATGAACATTTTGTATTCGTGAAACGTGCTCGTTCAACAAAGTGTGTTCAAGTCTTTTCTTTTGTGCTCAAAGCAATTTTCGATTGTTGAACACTTTTTTTTTTGTTTGACCAATTAATTTCATGTGGTCGTTTATTTCTGGTTTCGCACTGTGTCTATCAATTTCTTTGCAAGACGAAGTTCCCTCCGTCGCTCTCTTTTTCTCTGCTCTATTTTTTGGTTGCTCAAAGTCAATCTAAACAGTTTCACTCAACCAATGCACAATATCAAACAATTACAATCACACAGCGTTAGCTTTTACACACTATGAGCCTTCAAGGCAAATTGCATTGCTCAATTTGAAAAGTATGTTTTTTTCCTTGCGACTTTTACGATTACAAAAACGAGAAAATGAAATAAAAACGTAACACACGGAAAAGAGTAGAGCGAGATTTAAAAAGCGATTGCTCGATGGGGATGCTTTTTTTTGCTCTGTCAATGCTTAGTTTTGCTTGAAGTTTTAAACAATCTTTTTATTTTCTTGCTTGTCAATTTCAGTTAGCTTGTCGTGCAAACGAAATAAAAAACTTGTGACTACTCTGCCTTTTTTTATTACTTTCATTTGTGAATACGGAACGAAGCCACTTTATGTTGGCCACAGATTGTATATGGTATGTACACCGTGACACCGAATAAAAAATAAGAATACTTTCACTAGTATTTTTTCTCTCTCGTCTTTCTTCTTTTTATATGTGTCTTCCTCTGTGTATGTGATGTCATTGTTGAATAGATTCCATTTCAATTCAATATGTGTAACGATGTATTGTGGTAGTTGTGGGATGGAAATAGATACAAAGAGTAAAGGGAAATGCAATAAAATATTTCAAAATAGGAAACGAAAACGCAGCAAGAGCAAACGTTCAATAGGACTTTTTCTATGCCAATTTTGTCTCACACAACATACACATATACATAGCCATCGTTGGTTTGGCTCCCTTTCATGAAACTTGCAAATGCATTTGATTTTCATTCACGGGCCACGAATATTGTGTCCGTTTTTATTTACAAGCTGTGAATATGTAAGCCGCAACACGAAACAGCATACCTCTATTTTCGCTTTGCGCTGATGAAATTTTCAATTCTGGCAAAACTGCTTTGAAACATGGCCCCGTTGTATGTACGGGGATCCATTTTGAATTCTTATTACTTTTATGTGTGTGTGTTTTTTTGTATGTGAGAATTATGGTGGTGAAAGGACTGGCGAGCATTTCGTTTGTGCCCATTTTGTGTCAAATAAAAAAAAAGCCGATACAGATTCGAAGCGATATGAACATCCGCATAATCTCAACATAGATTTAGTGGTTCGATTTATATCTTGTTCCAATTTTATCGCTGTTCTCCATTTCTCGCTACACTTCGTCAAGCAAATGCGTTCGAATATCATGTCGAGATTTTCACATAAATACCAAATGGTCATACAAAGTCACACGCATACTCTCTATCATTCTCGTTCTTTCTCACTTTCTCCCTCCTCTCACACCCTTGTTCTACCATCATAAACATATTACATACATACAAATTGGATTGGATTGAGAAGTGTTGAAGGCGAAATGTAAGTAGCATCAATAGTAACACCAATAGAAGTAAAAAGAACGAACAAAAAATTGAGAATTCATAGATTTCGAATTTTATTGCTGGAAATTTCATTTAAATATAAATGGATATTTCCGTTGTGTGTGTGTGTGCATGCGGCAACTAGAGTGGCAGCGAATTGAATTGAATGTGCGAATCATTTAACGCTAAACGAAATCGAAACAACCATTTATTTTACTCAAAGCACTCGTGTGTTAATCGCCATTGATTTATGTTGTGGAATTTCGATTTCAACGATCCGATCAGAGAAACCAACGTAGAGTGGAAGAGAGAGAGAGAGAGAGAGAGAGAGAGAGAGAGAGAGAGAGAGAGAAAGCGAGGGAGATAAAGAAGGAGACCTTCCTCAAATTGAATCTGAGCTTAATTTAAGTGAATCCAATTTTGATTACATTCGGACTGAACGACGTCCTCTAGATCTTTCGAGAAGAATGTCTCAATATTTCATTTTACATTAATAAATAATCGTTTGGTTCACATTTTTATCAAAATTAATTTTCAGATGAAGAAATAATAAATGTCGAATAAAGTTACCAAGTAAGAGTTATCTGTAGCCGGTCAGGATTCAAAATGTGTGTGTGTCTGTGCACACGTCTTACGATGACATTTTCAATGTTTAATAAAGCAAATGTTCTAAACAGTGATAATAAAACGGATAAATGTAACCAAGAAGACCAACATTCATAAATTGAATAGTTTGAATCACGTTTATGTCACAGTTGACCAACAAAAAGTGGGTCTCCGCTCAACATAAAATATTCATAGGCGAGTGCAAAAGCTTTGACCTTTTCATTTCATGTATACAGTCCGTGCGTTATTTCACCCGAAACGGATACTAATCTTTGCTTGCAGCCCGTATTCTAACTGGTTCTTCTAAAACACACACACGCAGACCAAAAAAAATAAAATCCAAAATATGACAAAAAGATAAAAACAACTGAGTTTCATTACGTGGGCATAAAATGTCGTACGCGTGTCTCTTTAATATGTATTTCTTCTGTGATGGTGGATATTGTAACGCTCTTGTTTTGCAAGAGAGCATTCGTTTGCAATCTAAATGCAAACTGAAGCAATGAAGACAGACTTTGATGGTTGCGATATCCTCTAAGAAATTGCGCAGTCCAAATGGCCGAGTGACCAAACTGAATTTAATATGTGTGGAACGCAATGGCAAACTTCATCAAAGATAATTTAATGGGAATTATGTATGCACATTGTAATAAAAGCCACTGATGAATGCTTTTTGGTCACTAAAATACACATACACTGTGAGAGCGTATTCCATTTTATTTACACCGCATGAAATTTCATCCGGTTTTATTGATCATGGGCTCATTGCAAAATGTGCTTGTGTATATGTTCGTTGTCCGCCCGATGACGAACCATTGAAGTGATTATTCGCATTTATGAGCGCCTTCATCCTTGAGGAAAATGCGCACCAACAAGCTGCTTGACCCAAATTGTTTTTGTTGCGGTCGATCGTAATTGATATTATGCTACCAATCCCATTTATTTGTACGCAATTTTTGCGATTCGGTTTTTATTCGAATTCGACCGACGATGGTTTCTATTTGCTTGCATTATTGTCATTTCCGGTATTATTTGTGGCTGGCTTGTGTATGTGCGTTGAACTTGACCACACTTATTTTCATCCATTCACATTAAATTGGTGTGACGCATCGCATAAATTGGGCGATCCTTATTTTGAAAGCTGGCGACCGAAAATTATGATTATGGCGAAACCGGTCCAATTACGATTGAGAGTAAGGCAGTAAAAAATAACAATATTATCACCTAAACAAACAAAACCATTAATCAGTCGCCATTTTCGATTTCATTGTAAGCAAAATTGAAACGAAAATAACATTTTTAGGAGGATTTTACAACCAAAAATGATGACGCTTGGCCAGAAACAATGCACTCCATGAATTTTCATTTGCAATAATTTTGTTTTTTACTTTTTTTTCTAACATTAGATAGAATACCAATAAAATTCATCCGAAATTGGAAACAAACAAAATAGATTTCTCATTTAATTGCGTTCAGTTGTTTCAACAAATAAAAACAATTTCTCATGCAATATTTTCACATTTTAGTGCAGTTCATTGTATGAAAATGCGTTGGCATAAAGACAGAAAAAGGAGAATGGCACACCATGAAGATATGTAATATTCAAACGAGAATATTTTGATTGGTAGATTAGTTTTTGTTTCATTTTCCCTCGGTTTGTGCACGGGATTTTTACACAAATTTTTATGGAAATGTCGCTGACCTCGCCAAAGGATACAACAAAAATGAGGGATAAAAATTGTATAATATAAACCGCATTGTAACTATATCAGTGAAAGACAAAGGCAACAAGAGAAAAGAATGCATGATAAAACACAAAAAAAAATATTCATACATTTAAATGTTGACTGCTGTGTGCGCATTTGAGTTGTCAGCATTCAGCAATGTCATTGTGTGGTGCCCCAAAAATGTCGAAAATAATATGTCGTAAAAAAACTCATTGTATCATCAACACTGTTATGACTTTTTTTTATGTGATAGCATTTGCGTTATTTTTATATCATTATTGTTATGGCATTCGTTTTTCGCGTTGGCTTTAAAGCATTCTCAAGTGCTTGAGATTCGCTCTTGCAAACCAAACTCCCAAAGCAATGGGAAAACGACATCGAACAAACAAAAACGGTTCTTTTTCTATTAACAGTATATGTCGCATAAGATGCGGGCCACAGTTTTTCCTTCTTTCGGATTTCCCGACAGTTTTTTCCTCTCTCTCTCTCTCTATTCGTCGGCAAAACAAGGAATGGTTCAACGAAATTGTGATGAAAACAAAATAAATTCGCAATAATAATAATCGTTTAACAAACACTGTGAGCTAAAAGTGCAAAATGAGTGGTAACGACAAGCATTTGGCCCTTAGTCTATGTTTGTTTGTGTGCGTTCTCGTTAAAACGCCGCATAAAGGCACCAATGAAATTCACAAAAATATGAAATAGAATTGCTACTAAATAGATGCCGTCCGTCTATGACCGAATATTATTTTTATATTTGTTTCATTTCGTTTCGTTCGTGCGCAAGCAAAATGTTTTTTGAGTCATCTTTTGCATTCAGCACGTCATCATTCTGGCAACCATTTCAATATGTGACAGTCTTTACGAAAACGAAGAAGAAGAAGAAGAAGAAGAAAAACGAATATTAGACACTTCTTGGTGTGACCGAAAATGATAATTTTCATATTTCTTTCGGTTTGTTTGTAAAAAGCCTGGTGTTAAAAGAAATATCAAAGCAAAAACAAAGAAGCAAAAAAAAAAGAGATGAAATCCTTGTCGCGAAAACCATCGAGACAAAAGAGAGAGAGAAATCGGGGGTTAAAAGGGAGCGGGAGAACAGACATGCATAGAGTGAATTTCTGAATTTATTTTTTCGCCGCCGCTTTCGAGTCGTTTATGTGCTTGGTTCGTTTTGTTCGCCCTTTGAATACAAAATATCCGTAAAAAATTATTTTCTCGGGTCACTCGATATATTGAATGGAAATTGCTTGTTACTGCTCCAAAATGAATATTCTTTTGGCTTCATGCTCGTTTTTGATTTCAATTTTCAGTGCGCTTTTTTAAAAAGCCTTGATAAGCTCTCCCCTCCACCAAGAAATTTATATTTTTCCATGTCAAAATATTTTCTGTTATAGAATTCATTCTATTTTCTCTTTCTCTCAGCGCATTTTAGTCGCAGCGCGTGAAAGCTGCGCTCAATAATATGAATTTGAGAGGTGACAGACTTCAGCATGGGCATCGAGCCAACTCAACTGCGAAAAAAGTTTATTTTCCATAATGTGTGTATGTGTGTATATATTATATATATACTATTAAGCCGTAGTTATAAGAAACCAACTACCATAATTTGAATGCAGAATGCGCAATGCACGCTTGAACGAGACGAGAAAATAAAAGAAAATTTGAGCATCAGCAGAACCTCGCCAGATCAAATTACTTTATGTTTATTAAAATAAAAATGATAGAAAGAATTTTTCTTTCATTAAATGAATCAGAAAGAAAGCAACACCCGAAGAGTTTTTTTTCTCTAGAAATTGTCTTAATTTTATGCGACGCAGATGGTTGTTCAGGCTTCATGAATCGGTTAAGATTAATTTTTTTTCTCGCTGAAAAAATTAATTGACCTAATGGCACGGCAACGGCTTATCCGTACACTCATTTGCCGCATTTCATTTGTGAGCTCCAGCAACGAGCTTAACCAAAAAAACAAGCGGTGAATTCCTGTTTAAGCCTCTGTACGAGCCATTCATAGTATATATACATTTATTTTAAAATGTCCGTTTTCAAAAAGTCCATTATTATTTTATTTGAAAGAAAATCCCATGGATCCTGAATGTCAAGAGAATACTTGCTCTCACATTTGTCTTTTGAACGGATTCTTAGAAAAATGTCAAAGGACAAAGGTTTAAACATATTTTGTTGCACTGGAGTCAATTCTATTGTATGAGATAAAGTTTGTGTATACTCAATATGTATGAACGGCATTTTAAGTTGAAAAGAATTAAAATTGCTTCTGTGTGTAATTTGATTTATGTATTCAGTCAAAATGATATCTTCAAAGAATCAACAACCACACAAAAACTGCTCTCGACTATTTCCTCGAAATGAAATGTAATACAAGAGCATCATTATTATCATCAGCATGAGATGAACGCGAGACGGAGTAAAAAGCGACCACATCAAACGGACCATTTTCTTTTCGAGGATCGGCTGTGCTATGTTTGTATTTAAAATTAATTCCATTCCTTTGTAGGTTTTGTATTCGTTATGAAAGGGGTTCGAACTCTTTGCGAATACTGCTACTTTTTCGACTGAGTGAATACTTTCCCATGCATTTAGATCTTTGCGAATACTTTTGAATTGATTAGCATTGCGCCTACTTGAAGGCGACTGCGCATACACAACATAAATTTGACAGTTATGAACAATAAAACTGTGATTCGCTTCTTATTACGCTGTGTATTTTGTATGGTAGCTCAGTGCGCATACCAGTATTCGCGCGTATTCCGAAACCCCTAGTCGTTATGTCTTGCGTCTCTTCTTAATCCATTGCTCTGCGAGAATGAAATAGTTTCAATATTTATCCATCATCACATTGCCAAATTCTATTTATTGTGTGTATGTACTGAAGTGAGTTTACAAATGCTGAATGTCCATCAAAATAGAGACAGTATGAAAGATAAGAACAACAGTGCGATATAAACCGCGCAGACAGAAGCTATCATTTAAAACTTAAGTCAGAATTTTGTTGCAAAATTAGTGAAATATTTATTCATTTTTGCTTATACATTCCCATTTTTTGCTACCAGTACATGTGCGTGTTTTATGCAGTATGCAGAAGAACTGCCAAGGCAGTGCTGTTCTTGAAATCCGATTAAAATTTTGTAATTGCATTTCTCTTGCATACTTTTCGTTTCGTTTTCATACCGTCGCACTGAGATCGGTACCCGAGCTTCAGTAGTTGGCCTGTGCAACACATTTTCTTTTTGTCGTTCGGAGAACGCTTTGCATTTACAGTGTGTACATGCCATTCTTCTTGTTCTACTGCCATTTCTTGTGAAAAGTTAAATTTGATGTAAGAGAAGCACGCGATAAACATTTTTCAGTTGATTTGTCGTTTCGCTCCCTCTTTTTTCATTTCACTCATTCGCTTCTTTAATGTACAGCATCTTGTTCTGTATTTCTCTCTCTCTTTCATTCTCGCTGATATGCTTTAGTCTGAATCTAGTTTTGTTAAAGCTTCGCTGCTGATTTAAAGTCATTGAAATGAAATGCAAAATATATTTTTTTGAATGAATTGTGTATTCACAACGATGATGAACATTTCAACTATTTCGAATTTTGTTAGCAGCTAGAGTGTCGGTGTGCAATACGACAATCGTATTTTTATATTGGTATGAAGCGCACGAAATACAAGTTAGAGCAAAAGAAAAGAAATGCTCTCCGTCAAAATCGAGAAAAAAAAGCACAGAAAATAGCACGAAGTATTAAAAGTCCAACAGAAAAAAGAACACGTTTTACACGAAATACGAAAGGAGATTGAATACTTTTGAGAGTTCGTATGCGAACGAATGAATATGCGATTTATATTTCTCATCGAATTTCAATCATTTTCGATTCAAAGTATTACTCGTCGTTTTTCTTCTTCTTGGTTTTCTTCTCTTCTACACTCCTTTCTCTCGCTCACTCTTTGTGATCAAAAGAGTGAGCCCCATTTCATTTTTTTTGCATATTTCTCAAGCAATATTTATGGATATTCTTATTATTTATTTTGGTTCGTTTCTTTCAAAAAAAAAAAAAAAATGCAAGCGAACGGTATTTCTATATTCCGTTTAGTGGTTCGAAGTGAACTGTATAAAATGATGATGATTGCGTGAGCACTTCTATATTTGTTTGCTTATATTGCACATATACCAAGTCTTATCCGTTGTTCCAGTGTGGCACAACGCAGACGAAAAATGAATTACAAACATGTTGGTTGATACCTTTTGGTTCGTGCAATTCGTTTCAACTGTTATTATTGTTATTATTATGACTGGAATGAAATATATGAAATGACGTCGAATGAATTGAAATACGAATGTGAAACTGAAGTTCAGTCGAAGGGTGATTGGTTTTGCATAAAGAAGTGTGCCATACTGCGATATAAGTGCGAAGGACTGATCATGTTGGAATATCAGCGAAGGAAATGATATCAATTTAGTTTCATTTGCGATAGGATTGATGATTTGCCATCCGGTGATTCGTTTTTCATAAAGTGCATCCACACAAGCAATATAAAATGCGAGAAGATGCCATTCAATAGATCTTGTACATACACTTTTATTGAATCGCAACAAACACGCACGTCTGCTTCGAGCTGATGTTCTGAGCGCCTAAACTTGTAATATACACATTTAATCAGTCAGAGTTTCTTTGATATATATAGGAGCAAGGGAAAAAAACATCTTAAATTCAATCCATTGAATTTAAGTTGACGGGTGTGAAGAGCACTACGTGGCAAAGGAGCTGAGGTCGGGAATGGCAATATTTTCTTTTGGCGATGAAATCTTTTTTTTATGACTTTATTACGAGAATCAGTTTCAATGTATAATATTTGCAGAGAAAAAAGAAACGATCCTATGAACCATATTTAGATGTTGTGCTGTGTGTATCATGACATAAAAATTGTTTCGCCAGAATTTATAGTAGGTACATGTTTAGCTTCAAGCAAATATTCTATCTATCTTCAATCTATTCCTGAATGGAGCCGAAAAGCACTGAATAGAGAGAACATTCAAATCGATCTCGACTTTATCGAATGCATTTGCCAATACAATAACAATGACACCCACTGACTTCAATACAAAGTAATAAACGGCATGGAAGAAATGATGTGTATAGAGTGCTCACCATCATCATCACGTCAACCTCCACCACCACCACCAACAACAACAAGCTCAACTCAATCATACCGAAGTGTTACGATACAAAGCTCATTCAAGTGCTTTGAACATTGAATCAAAACCAAAAAGCTATTCTTGTTTTTCTTTTCTCAAATGCTCGTGGATTTTTCACGGAATTTTCTACGATAATATCAATCCATTGTACGCACACGCTTAAACATGTATCAATCTGATGTGGGCGACATAGAAAACTGGGTGTTGGTATATAATTTATGACAATTTATTACCTGCGAGCGAGATAAAAATCAATACATGGCAAACAACACACAGTCAGTGCTGTTGATTTATTTGAAACTTTGTTTTCCATTTGGCTTCGAGAATATACCCGAATCTAGCAATAATGTCCGCTTTGAAATGTTAGTTTTTTGTCTCTTTTTTTCCTCTCTCGCTCTCATTCATCCGGTTTTTTCACGATTCTTTGGAATCGTTAAAATTTATTGTGTCAATATCCGATGGGAAAAATGTGGAAATCAATACTTGTTTCCCGTGTTGAAATCAAGGATTCAATTGCAGTCCTTTCATCGATGCTCACAGAGGTGCAAAATCATCAAATGAGAGTGCGACGAGAGCAAAAAAAAATCATACTGTGTAAAATAAAATGCAAGTGAGATGTGAAAATGAGGAAAAAAAATGTCTGTGGTGTTAGTCAAATGAAATCGTTGTGGGATTTTATGACGCCGTATGATGTGAAAAATATCAGACAATTTCGGATAAAGCACTAACGATGACAAAATATTTCCGATCTCTCTGTTCTTCAACTCGGATTATTTATGATTCACATTAAAAAGATTTTCACTCATTTGATGTGCAATATTTTCCATGTCGTTTCCACGAGAAAAAAAAATGAACTGTTCACTAATGCCGAAAATGCGGTGAGTTTCGTTGAATATTTGTTATTTACATAATTCAAGCATCCGCAAAATATTTTTGTATGCGGAATAATAAAAAATAATAAAAGTTAAAGAAACCAGAACTTTTAGTAAGATTAAACGCTCAAAAGTGTTTTGAAGCGTGGAGCAGATTTAATTTGAATGTAAATCGAAAAGTTTAAGTGGGAAATCTAAAAATAATCAAACGACTAAAAATTTGTTTTAATGGGCCAATCTCTGAGGGTAAAAAAGTATTGTGAGGTTTTCATTCTAAAAAATGTTTCACCATGCTTCTCTAACTCGACGAATATTTTATTCGAATAAAAACCAAGTCAAATGAGAAAAATGGAGAGAGTAAAAATCTCGCGAACATGAGTAAAAAGACCCGAAAAATATTTGCTAAATGTAATACATAAAAGTTTCTTCCGATAAGAGCGAGAAACACGAGGAAAACATGACACCAGTCTATATATTTCGGATGGATATCCATCCGAGATATTTTAGAATATCTGGATATTCAACGCAACTGCACAGCGCCAGAGCTGTGTGCGTCGCAAATAGAATCTACGGTATGTCGCGACGTATATGTGTATCAAGTGTCGCACATACACAGTCACACTGTGTCTGTATTTTACGTGTAGCGACATACCGTAGATTATATGTGCGACGCACACAGCTCTGGCTCTGTGCAGTTGCGTTAAATATCCAGATATTCTAAAATATCTCGGATGGATATCCATCCGAAATACATAGACTGCATGACACCGACTAACCGTGCACCGTCGAATAATAGCAAAAATCTCGTCAAAAACAATTTTTCACACAAAAACGTTGAATAAAAAATTTCGTGCATTTTTGTTGCGATGTGGTACTTGAGTTTTTTATTTCCTTTTTATTTCCCCAGGTGAAGGCGCGCACGATCAAAATATCTCTCAAAACATAAAAATAATGCATGAATTTGCCACACCATAGTTTTGTTTGTTTGAATATTCGACGCATGGATTCACGTTGGTAAGGCAAACGAGAAAAAAAATACCATCGTTGACACAAACAAACGGGACGAATAAAAGTGAACAGAAAAAAATTACAAAAAAAAATAAATAAAACACTCAGCGACCGGAACTCAATCAAAAACATTTTTACATTTTAAAACATTTTTCGGCTCTTGCACTACAGGTAAACGACGGTGCGGCTAACAAGCAGAAAAAAGAATGAACACACGAATGAGCGAAAATGCACGTAAGAGAAAATCATCAGAGTTGTTGCCACTGTAAAATAACGTTCGCTGAAAATATATATATAATGTCGCGCTTTCAAACTGTTCTTTGTGTATTTTCTCTTAACGAGAGTGAGAGAGATAGAGAGAAGGAAGGAAGAGAGAGAAGAAAGCGCACCGGAAGAGCATCTAATGATAATAATAACAATAATAATAGTAATCATTATGTGGAACGAACATATAAAGTTTAAAGTCGAATAACACGAAGTAGGTAAGCACGAACATAAATTTGCAGTTACACTACTATGCGGTCGTCGCCGTTTTATATGTCGATGAGCGAATTTTTCTTGTCTCATGCTTGTGCTCTTTTTTCTTTCGTTGTTAAAACGAAAATGGAATGGTTAGCAACTAAAAAGAGAGACAGAATGAACAAAAATGAGACAAAGATATACTGCATAAGTGTTTCGATGTCAACAAAGAAAGAAAAAAACCCATTACTAACTAACAATATATTTTACGTTGAGCCAGTTTAGTAACAGCATGTTCAACATACAAAATACAAATGGTGATGAAGAAGAGGTGCTTCATTTTGATTTTTATTTCTCGAGATTGTGCTTACCATTGTTCTCGGTCACTGCCATCCATTTTATTATCTTTCGCTTGACTCGACCAAAAACTTTGTTTCATTGCATCGAAATGCTTGTGAAAAGTACGCATTAATACAATTACCTTATCCGGTTGCCGCCACGATATACCAGCCAAACCAATTGAAATTAACGCTTTCTTACAGCGCAAAAGACTTTTGTTTCATGCGAAATATCTCATTGGCTGACCTACTTTCTTTTTGTTTGCAGTTTTGTAATTATGGTCGTTCAAAATCTATTGGTGACACTAACAAAAGTCGAGAACAATTCGATTCAAACAATTGAATAGCTGTTGTCACACACACACATATGCACAAAATGATGGAGAAACGACTAACAAACATGAAAATCAAACAAAATCGTTTGCAATAAATGTCGTTTTACTCGGACTCAATCGAAATGGAAGCCGGTAAAATGGTTCTTGAGCAAAATGTTCCGAAAATCAAAGAGGTGGCACAAAAATAGAACATTAATGGAGCAAATTCTTAATAGGACGGCATGAATGGCGAAAAAGAAACAATCTATTGACGGCAATCGAAATTACGATAAAGAGAATGATTTTCCGGTAAAAATACGGTACTACATCGAATAGAAAAGAGTGCACGAAAAAGGAATTTACTAAGTGCTCACCTGTTCTTGAAAGAAGAGGAAGAAGGGTGGTCCAACCAAAGTAACAAACGCGATTTGTTTGAATTGGCGTATTTTTTTTTGTGTTTGTTTGTTCATTGAAAAATGGTTGTTATACCTCTTTACGAGTTGCTGTGCCCATTCAGTATGTGAGAAAGGTGTGCATTCCTTCTTAGTGACAACAAAATAAACGGTGAGTTCGATTCGGACGACAAGTATACAACACATTTTTATGTCTATCGCTTATTTGTTTTTTTTTTTTTTTTTTGCTTTCATTCAGTGATTCGCAATAGTGCTTTCTCTCTTTCGTTTTCAATTTTTAGCATCACACTGGGGCAAATGATTGCACATTGAGCTTGTGTGCTCTTGCTTTGGATGGCAAGCGCACCAAATCACAATCAACAAAAAAATGTCGATAAAACTTAATCTCGATTCCTATTGTTCGCTTGAAAAAGACTCATTTTTGCTACAAAGAATGCGGCAAAGTGGAAAGAGCTTTATCGTCGGTTTTCATTCTTGTTCAGGTATTTGTTACAATTTCGATTTGCAATATTGTCGTCGGATGACATTCATGTAGCTGTTTTAACATACCGGTTTCTTTTTCGTCACGGAGAAAAAGAAGTGAAAAAAAAGAAAACACCTAAATAGAGATGGTTTTGCAACAATGTGGCTGCCAAATCGGAACAATGGCTCACAAACGGTAGATTATATTGCATCTCTTTTCTTCTTCATCATTTTCGTCTCTGAAAACTAGTAGTTTTAACCAAATAAATTCCATCCGATGCAAGCACATACACCCACAGAAAATACCTCAGTTTTTGCACCACAAAAACCTCTGTATTGATTGCATTCTGCATACTCCGGCGAAGTTACTCCAATCAATGCGAACCACACGGAAGCGCTATGGGAAATCATGGCAAACGTAACAAATGGAATTTTATCCATTGCTCAGTTTCAATTATATTATTCATGTCGAATTACATATCAACGTAAAGAATACCGAAATGAGCCGGTGTAAGGGCAAGTAAGTATCTATGCGGAACGGGTATGGGTATACATTGAGCTCAATGACTCGTTTCTTTATTGATAAATCGCCTACATTTGAAGAGTCACTTTTTTTTCTTCGAATAACACGGGGATTCTTTGATGTTTGATTGACTCATTGAGAATGGAATTATTGGTTGCTTACCAATGCAACCAATAAATATTGAAATAGCTAAATAAATCGAAATGCAAACACACTCTGATGTAGGAAATGCTGAAAAATGATTATGAAAACATTATAAGTGCAAAAATCGAACAAGCAAAATGGAATCGTAAGCTAGGGTAAGCTTCAACAAGAAATAAAAAGAAAAGGATAAATTGCACTTAGAAAATGCTCGAAGTTCACAATCAAACAAATGAAATTGCATGACGACGCACAATGTTCGTTCTACATTGCCATTTATATTCGACAACTGTTCTTCTCAACAAACTCTTTCTCTCTTTGAGTGTCTCTTTCTATCGTTCTAGTTTCTCGTGTTGAATTACATTTTCTTTCTTGTGAATGTTTTCCATGGCAAAGCAAATCTTGTATCACCGTTGTACACATGTACAGTTAGATAAAGGACTATGTATGTTCTCTTTTCTTCCGTCTTTATTTTTGATTCTATCTCACTCTATCTAGTTTTTGTTTTTCACATTCGAAATGGAAGCGAACCCTACACGGAAGCAAACAATATTATATTATGCACTTTGTACGGTACACATAATATTTAGTTATATGTGAAATTTTATAAATAGATTCTGTGCATCAAAAAAAGAATTGCGGAAAACCGTCAAAATAGCAATCATAACAAAGTCAAAATGCAATCGAAAAAAAAACGAAGTGAACGCTTTTGCACAGTGAAAAGAAGAAAATGCATCATCGAACAAACGAAGCCACTGAAGATGAGAATAACTAAACTTTCAAAGTGGATATAACATATATGTGTACAAATATAACATTGATGTGAGTGTGTTTTACAATTCACAAGAGTGTTTATCGTTTGTGTGCGATGTTTCATCTTTCATGGTCGATCGTTTGAAATAACACAACATCCGGGGACTTGAAAATGAAGTTTTCTCTTCGTCAAAAGTTTCCAGTAATTTGATGTAGAAAAAGAATCAAACTCTTTTTTTGTCTTTTTGCATTACAACAATCAAAAAGAAATGAAATAGTTTCTCTTTGTGCACCAACGTCCAAAATTGTTATGAGAGTTTTGTAAGTGAAATTGCAAATTCTCTCTTCTTCTTCTCTCTCTCTCTCTCTCTCGATCTACTCTCCGTTCGGAGCGAGTTTATTTCTTAATCATATGAACGGGCGCTTTCCTTTGAGCAGTTTTGCTTTCTTCAGCTGTTTGTTGATTGTTGCGTAACAATCCAAGAGTGGTGAATTGTGCTTGGTATATCTTTCGAATGCTTTTTCCTTGCATGTATGCGTGCATGCGAGCGAGCAGAAAAAATATATGAAAAAAAGTAAGTAGCAAAACAAGCTACATAATATTGCCATTACCAATATACTATGACCTAAAGGTTACCCGTCTCAACTTTCAAAATGAAAAGAAATTCAATTCACATAATGGAATCAGTTACACAATAAAATTTGAATCGAAAAAATTTCCCATTGTGAAAGCATTAAATTTCGTTTTGCGCTCTGTGTAATGCTAACCATTTTCAATGAATTATTTCCTCATCCTTCATCGTATATTATTCTCGATTTTGCGCTGTTTATAGGCACATGTTCACTTTCGTGTGATGTGTATCTACTAACATTGATAGGATAATGATGTAAACTTTACAAAAGAAAAATATTTATTTTTGTATTGATTGTTGGTGAATTTTTTCTGCCGTAAGCTTGTACAGCACAGCGACTTATTGAAAAGTGATTTTATGGCATAGACAAATATACCCAACGTAAATACCAATTGACATTTTTGAAATTGTTGTTTTCAATCATAACAAATTCAAATAATGACTTTTGCTTAAGGCCATTCGAAATGGTATTTGGAAAATTACGCCCTTTAAAGACTTTTCCAATGGCATAACTTATAATTAAGTAACAAGAGAAAAAAAAATCCCTTTGCCACACTTTGTTTTAACAAACAACAATAAATATGCAAAGACAATTTTCCAACGAATTTTCACAAAATGTTCTATTTGCTTTAATTTGGGTTATAATCATATTGAATAACATTTTCATCTTTTGTTATAACAGTGTGAACAAACATAATTGTATGAAAAATGTTGTTGTTTGTACAGGAAATGTCCTTTGAATATCACACAAACCACCTAAATTAAATTAAAAATGTCAATAAAAAGAATGTTATAGATGTGAATCAAAATGGCACATAAAATTCAACAAGCGTACTTGACAATCTAAAATTGAACACGTTTTCCTTTCTGAAAATTGATTGAAACATGATTATCAGAGAGATATTCATATTTCAAAAGCTTTGTATCAATCAAATGAGAATATATACACAAAATAATATCTTATTCACGTGCTTTAATTTCTTTGATATATCAAGAAAATAATACGTTTAACGATATTTTGGCAGAATTTCAATGATATCTTATTAATTTTCATCATTTTCGTATCGTTTTTTCTTTGAAGAACTTTTGTTTAACTTTGATTTATCATTTTCAAATGAATAATCAGAATTGGTTCGTCCTATTTGTCCTCAAATGATGATCACATTCACAGTTTTAATGTTGGCAAATAATACTCATGTTTTTTTTTTTTCTTTATTTTCTCGTATTTTTCCGTTCGATATTCCGGCACATAGAGGAAAAAATTATTTGTATGTTTTAATGGATCATTTGTCAAAGGCATGTTTGTATTTACTTTAACTATATCGATGCGTAACACTTCATCGATGACATAAGAAAAACAATTGACGAAAAGAAAAATAAACGATCGACACACTAAAGTAGATAGGAGAAACGTACAAAATAAATGGAGACCTTTCTCTTCGTCCACGTGCTCTAGGCTTGTGTGTCATAAATGAAAAATATTTTTTCTATTTTTTTTGGAATTCACTTTTTGAGGTGAAAATCCCTAGCAAATCGAAAGAATTTTCTCGGCCAAAAAAAAAGTGAAGAGCACAAAAAAAGGTCCTCATTTCCAAAATTGTAGAGGGTTCCTAAAAATATTTTAGAGGGGGGGGTCATCCGACACCTAGGAACCCTCGTCATCACCTATGTTCATCATGTTATTTCAAACTACGAATCAGAAGACAAGCAAAAGTAATAAAACTCATATACACTATGAACCTGATAGAAGCTGTATACGTCTGGAAGCTATTTCTAATGCAATGGCAACTTTTAATTTTCCAATCAAAAACTCAATTTCCAATAAATTTTCGCCGTGCCATGGTGACCATGACGCAACAGTCGACATTCGAAATCAATTGAAACGGCATTTCTTCCATTTTTTTCTATCATTCCGGCTCATTTGGTTTCATCAAAAGCAAATTTAATCTTGTGTTGGCAGCTTAACATATCAAATGTTTTTGCCTTCTGGATAGATAGGAGAATCATTTATCGAGCTCATTCTGTGTATTCCAATTTAATTGAATTATTTTTTACAAAAAAAATAATTATATTTGGCTACAATTTCAATTCGATTCATCTTGTTTACAAAACTTTAGTCGTAATTGGAATTATGTGATGATGCAAACGATAGAGTGTGTAAGTGTATACATAATTGCGATTGCATCGAAATAACAGAGTATGCACTTTTTTTCGCAATGGTTTTAATTAGAGAATGTTTTCATTTACGCTCTTAATTACGAGATGATAGTATAATTTTGGGAAATTTAAACAATATATTTTAATTATTATTTTGAATGCAAGCCCGTTGTTTGTGTATGTTTGTATTTTATATTCAACTGATTATAATTTTATGTTTTTTTTTTCATTTCTCAATCTCGAGTTTCTTGAGTTCATTTCGAAAAGACGAAACTCTTTCCAGATGTACAAGATATTTTCCGTGGCATTTGGATGCAGCAACATGATTATCATTCCAAATGGTTTCAGACTCGTTTCAAACTATGCAGTGCATGTTGCCAAATTCTTGTGTAATCAACGAAAATTAGTGCATATTACGTTTCCTTTTGTGTTATTAAGTTTAAATTGAAATCAAAACTACTTTTCTTATTCTTTGAACGAGCATGCGCAGTGCGCACAGTTTGGCCAGACACGATTTTTCCGAAATGATTTTACAAAACTTTGGAATGCATTCGAACTAAAAGAAGAAGAAAAAAAATATGACGTAGGGGGACAATTAGATGTGGCTCCGATCAGGGAATTCATTGGCACATGTTAAACGGAGTTTCTCAAACAGAGAGACGATTTGATGAGTGTAGAAGCTATCGTGAACGGAATAAAAATCACAAATTGACACAAAAATCCAGCTTGAGCAATTCAAGTAATTGTCATTGTTTGAGCATACGTGCGATTACAACCGATCCGCTGGAGAATGCATGAGCACACGATCTATAGCTAATGCGTTGCTCTTTCTTTCCATTTTTTCTTTTGTTGTTGCATATGTGTACCGCTGAGAAGCACATTAGCCCGCATCACAACTTATTTAAGGGAATTGAATGCACTTCGGTTATCACATGTCGTTTATTTGAGTGAGATTTTACGTTCTCGTTTTGTTATACAAGTACAAGTTATTTGTCGAACATGCGAGAACGTTTAAGTAAATGAAATGCATTGCTTTCATTCCAGTGCACAGATGTGAAATTCACGTTAATTGTTTGCATTGGAATTTTCTCTTTGAATTTTGGATAATTTTCGTAGATGAAGTGGAATATGGATGGATGTCACAGACCCAATGGCACTAATTTGATAATAGATTGTCTCAAACCGAAAAGTATCGAACGACAAAACGCAGCATCGGAAACCAGTGATACGGAAAATGTATGATGTATTCTCTCTATGCGTGTCCTTAACTTAGTGCTTCTCTTCTCTTTACAAATGGCAAAGCATTTCGAAGAGCACTTTACATTTTCTACTGCGAAATACTTGGTTAGTGAACATCTTGCATGAATACGAATGAAATCTACTCGAAAATTGCTAAAGCTATTTTGTCGAAATGAAGTCAAGTGACTGAGTACATACCAAAGAGTTTGTGCTTTATTTGTTAGTTAAACTTGATGGCTAATCAAAAGTTCGCATCACATGATTTCTACACACTGTTAAAAGCCGGTAATAAAATAAAATAAATGAATTTTCAACAATTTTACAGTCGAAGTTTGTGTTAACTGCAAAAGGCATTGAAGTTTTCCACTGAATAATGTCATTTTAACAAAACTCAGTGCCAATGAAATATGTAGCTTTTGGCAACAATAACAAGAAACACATTATGAATATTTGTCTCTAACATATTCACAGAGAGAAAATATAAACATTAAGTTGGCATTTTAAAAATATTTGGGGTGGGGGTTTCTTCTTCCAGTCAATCAGATTGTGAATAATATTTGTCAATAACATTTGTCGAAATGGAAAAATATATGAAGAAGAAAACAAACAGTTGAATGATGCTTGTAAATGACATGAGCTTCTGACGTTAAGTATAGAGAGTACTTTTGACCAGAGCATAAAATCGTCACTCATTCATAGCGCTTGCTGAGAGTCGCTCCTAGCTATGTGATGTTTGTGTGATTACTGTCGTTTGTACTAATATAGTATGACCTCAGGAGCGGTTCACTAATCGCTTCTGTCGTAATGCGCTTGCTAAGTAGGCGCGTTGCCCCACAAATGCGATTTCATGCTTTGATTTTGACGAATCATTGAAAGATATATGAAAAAAATCTTAAAAAATCTTATGAAATTTTCCATAATGCACACTTGTCAGTGAAAGAAGTATCGATGCTTATGTGATTATCAATGGTACTCCATGAAGTCAATTGTAAACATAACGCGATCCGTTTCCATTCACACCACGGTGAGAATATTCATGCGAATGCCATTGCATTGTTGGTCGGACGTCGACAAGGTTAATAGAGTGTATGGCTAATCAAAATGCAATCGGTGACGATGAAATTCACGCTATCACATCTCATTATCATTTGAAGTGAACCATCAAAAATGCGATGCAGTCGGAAAAAAGTTTACGAGTATTTAAGTTCATTTGAAATTATCTCTCATTTATGTGTGTCTGTGTCTGTGTTTGTTTTTTCCAACATCTTTTGTTCACTTTCGGAGGTCGAAAGTAAGACAAAGTGCTTGTTCTTCATTGTCTTGATTTCGTTGTCGAGTGCATCAGTTTGCAATAATGAACATAAAAATAATATAGAAGAATGTACGAAATTTTCGGATGGAAAAAGAAAAGCGGACGCGATTGTTGAGAGCGAAAAAGAAACTCATTTTAGATTATCAGTGAAATGAAAATGTGTATACAATTCCAAGAAAGTCCACCGGATGAAGATATGGCGGCGATGGAGATAGATGAAAAAAACAAATATCTATATATAAAAAGCGACAGCAGCGCGGTTCTTGAAAATCGTGATGCATTTTATAAGAGCTTCCTTAGAATGTCCGTGCTCAGACAATCCTTTATAATTCATTCGTTTCCGTTGCTTCTCATTACGATTTCGAATTCTCTCTTGCTCGCCATCTACGCCGAAGAGTAATGCTTTCGTGTATGTGTTGTGCATCGAAAATAACGTTTCACAACACTTAGCTTTATTAAAAGCACTTTTTTTTCTTCGTTTAGCACTGTGCAAGAAGAATATTTGCTCGTTATGGGGATCAAAATGAAGCGCTTCCAAATACAACATATATACAAATAACAGTTGTTTTTTTGTTGCAGAGTGAAAAGGAGGCAACATTACAGAGATATGGTTAAATCGGAGATGAATGCCGACAGACACACATACATACACACACAGAGACAGAGAGAGACCACCTAAATGAATTCTGTTTGTGCAATAAAGTCGCTCGTTGATGGAGAGGCGAAAGTGTGCGATAACGCTTACATGCACAAGCTCGTAACACTTATAGCTCATAGCAAAACTACACATTACAATGACAACAACGACGACGACGACGACGATGATGATGCAAGAAAATGGAGAACACCGAACACTCTTCAAATGTGAACGAAAGAGAGCGAGGGTACAAGGGAGCGCCAAGTGAAGGCAAACACAAAAAGAAATATAACATGAAAATTAAACAAAATGTGAAGAGGAAACGAAAAAGAGCGAGAGAAATAGAAAATCATCGCACATAAAAGAAAAGAACAACAACACCAAAAAATTGTCCAACTTTTTTTTCGCTCGTTCGTATTTCGAATTAAATTCAAAAATTGCGAAAATGAATATAAAAACATACTAAAAATGAACGTTTCAACTTTCTTTTGTTTGGCATATTGGTGAGACACATAAAGAGCGAATACTCTTTGCTGCAGCAATACTAGTGTCGCCTTAACTCTCGCATCTCATTCAATTTACTTGTGTGTGTGACAGAATTTTGCTTTTTTATGTTTAGCACACATACAGACATTGTTGTGTTACAATCAGAACTAACATTTCTATAATAATATTCCATATTTGTGTTTACCCCCATCGGTTGATGTGCGCGTTTATTTTGTGTTGTTGTTTTTTCGCATCTGATATGAAGAAGAAAAAAAACGATGATGGGTTTATACATTTTTTGTGTGTTGCCGTTGTTGCCTTGAGATAAAGGTTGCTGTTCATCTTTTGTTCGTTTAAATTACTTTCGGCATGCATTACACATCTTTTATATCAAAGGGCCACGGGCTTACATGCACCCATTACTCCACTATACCAACTAATAATGATTGCGTTCGTTTTTATTCTTCTCGCCATCCCACACCCCACTCTCGTTGCACTCTTTCGAATATTTTAATATGTGTCGTTCTTATTAGTGAGAATTGAGCGAAGATGGTGTGTGCGCAAGCAACAGCTTCGCTATCATCAGTGTCTCTCCAAACAAAAATATAGTTTACATTTTACACAGCGACTTTTATGGGTGCAAGTACATCTTCATCGTGTGCATTTTTTCTCGAATTCCATTTGTGCTTTATGTTCATCAACAATTTTTTTTTGTATGTGTGTGTTTGATGATGTTCTTGTTGTTATTGCTCACTCTCTCTTTATCTGTTGTCTTGACTTACGTACTGTTTCTTTACTTTGCGCTGCAACCATTAACTGTTC
The DNA here is from genome assembly GCF_009176525.2 of Contarinia nasturtii. Classification (NCBI taxonomy): domain Eukaryota; kingdom Metazoa; phylum Arthropoda; class Insecta; order Diptera; family Cecidomyiidae; genus Contarinia; species Contarinia nasturtii. Next base: position 220,549 of record NW_022197885.1, on the reverse strand, counting down.
TGCATACAATATTTGCAGAAATATATAGATTGCAATGGGAATTGCGCATTGCATGGTTTCACTCTTCTTTTCTTGTTCTTGGCATTATTCGAATTCGTTGCGAATGAAAAATGAGTAGTCGGATGGTTGGGCAGGGACAGATGGGTGAAACAAATGTTTTTTTCTTTCTCTTCTTTTGTGCAATCTCTATCTATACCGCATATAACAAATGTTTTAATTTTTTCCAACCCAAGGGTTTTGCCATCATCTAACAGCGAACTTGGAATGGAATTGCAATATAATGTCTGCAGATCAAGAAACATATTGTCATTGATGAAAAATGAAGCGTAGTAATTTAAAACAATCAAATCGAAATTGACGTACATAATGCATTCATTTTGTGCATATCGTAAATTGTACATATAGCCAAAGAGTTCATGAATATACCGATATTCCAAGTGGAATGGATATATGTGAGACTGTCTTACCGTCACCCGGAGCTCCGTTTCACTTTTATCATTTTCAATTTCAATTTGAAATTTGTTAAAATTCGCAAGCACATATTGAAAAAATTGAATGGTAGTACATGAATTAAATGCATATAAACATTAACTTAAAATGCATCTGTTCAATCATGAAATTACTAAAGGTTTTAATGAAACCAACTACAGACAAACACTCAATACAACAACGCAAACAATTTACCGATGTGGCGATCAAATATTGTGCTTGTACGTTTGCAATTTCAAATGGTTTCGAAATAAACATTCCTAACGCTTCTTCTTCTTGTCTATCGCGTTCCAAATCGATTCGTACATTGCAAAAATAAAAAAATTAAACACAATCTCATCTTCCTTAAAAGTTAGTAATAAAAATGGCATTGGACGTGTATTAAATGGCACACACAAGACTGACATTCACCTAATAAAAATGGAATCGCGAAAAATGGCACGACAAAACGACCAATACAAATGAAAAACCATAAGAATGAAATTGAAGCAACAACAATACGATGCACAATATTACAAAGTTTGGATGCGGCCAATGATATAGACGTGTGAGTATATGTTGGTTTATGTCATAAGTTGCGAAAACGAAGTCACACAATGTTACAAACCAAATGGATTGACTTGGTCCATCAAATGAAATCCATAAAAGTGTGTTCATTGGTTCGTTCGTTCGTTCGTAATGAAAATTGGATGAATAAAATACAACACAGTACAAAATTGTTGCGATGTGTGCGCAATTGCATGTTGTACATTCGTTCTCATAAAAAATACAATGAAAAATTATGTGAAGAGCTTTTGCACACACACCAGTGGTAATAGTAGCAGAATCACTACCGTCGCATTCAAACTCTGGACACACGAACAATATTCTCTTTTTTATTTTTACATTTGGATTGTTATATCCGGCGATAATAAAGACATAAAATCACTCGAAACAGCAACAAATTCATCTTAAAACTGATGGATGCGCTCTTACGCAAGCGAATCGACCAAAAAAAAGCAACCATATAGATAAAATGTTGGAAAATAGACCAAAAAGTTACCACCAAGCACAAACTCAACGAAATCCAAACGTTAAAAAAAACGGTACACGTGTTTCGCAAGTTGATTGGCAATTCCGTTGCACTCATTGGAAATGATAACATAACCACGAAATGAGTAAGCCGAAACAAATCCTCTATCACAATTGAAAGAAAGCGAAGCGATAGAGAAGGAGCAAAACGGCTCCATTCTCGGTACTTTGCAAACTGATTTCATCATCAGTGGGATCATACAACCAACATTTTGGCCTCAAATACCTTACAATTACACGATAGAAAACTAATCAAAAATGAATAAAATCGTTTGAGCTGCTGCTCTCCTTGGCCATTTCAACTATTACGATTATTATTATGGTTGTGTGAATTTGGATATGTCTGCTTTGATTCCCTTATCTTCAAATCATAGAATCTAAGCCGAGTGGGTCATGAATATGTCCATACGTCAATATAGAGATGTCTTGTATGTCTTCTCTTTTTATGTACGTATCTATTTTTTTTCTCTACCTTTTAACTTGTCTGAATGTCATTTTGCAGGGCGTTTAAGCGACTGCAAATAATAATAATGTGATAAAAAAAAGAAAGACCAAAGAGTAAGTAGACACACACGGAACTTACCTTGAATCGGAACATAGATGTTCAAGTTCAAACAATCTTCGGCTTGATTTTGCAGGTATGGCAAAAGCCGACGTAAATATTCCAAGCGACCTTTTGGCATTTTTTCCAGAGCAGCCGTTTCGTTTGCAATGTTTGGCAATCGCTGCGGGCACACGGGACCGAATCTATAAAAAAAAGGTAAACGAATGATCATCAAGGAAAGAAAAATCTACAATGTTTTAAAATATTTTCGAAATAGATATGTATCGTTTGAAGAACGTGTTTACAGATAAAACAAATACCTATGCCTGACAGTGTCGACCTTAATGTTATATTGCAATTGAAAAAGTATGAATGCGTGACTTTTACTTTAACCTAACCTTTGTCGCAATTGTCAGATTCAATGAGACGGTGTTGGTTTGGTTTTAAACATTCATTTATGTTTGTACATCCACAATTCCACACAAGTTTCAATCAAAATGGAGCAGAAAATGTGTTTAAGTTGAAAAATTGCGCTTCAAATGAAAAATGTATGCCACTTGATGTTGTGGACAAAAGAGCAACCGAGTGAGAGCTTGTGAGAGCCATTCAAAGCAACATCGGTAATGGTCAAAATGTGTAAGAGGTAAATCACTGCCGGACGAAAAGCTCTTGAAATAAAAGTGTAAAATGACCAAGAAATGGAACATGCTCAACAATTATGCAATGAGATTTTTTCTGTTTTTTCTCTCTCTCTCATCCTCGTTCTTTCACGTTCTCTTTTTCTATCTTTTAGCCCCCGGTGAGATGATGGTCATTTGTTCGCTTAAGGGTATGTAAATCTATCATGTTGCTGTATTTAGACCATTTGCAATCCATCACCTCTGTTATCTCATCGGTACTAATTTTCTATGACTAACATTTGCCGTTCGCAATATATATTTTTTTTTCGCTTCACCTTTGACAAGAAAGGTGTCCTTGTAAAGGTACCTCAATTTGGACAAATTGAAAAAAAGACAAGCCTTAAATACAAATCAAGTAACAATGCCAAAGCAATTAATGTGGAACACAATAGATGGTGAGCATGAGGAGAAATGGTGAAGGGAAACAGGTTGACTATTTAAGTACCATTTAAATGAGGAAATCCGGTGTATGCTATAAATATCACAGAAAACTTGTGGCTTTTCAAGTGCTTTTTTCATTCATATATCATGTATATTTGGTTGCTCAATGCTCATACACTTTGGCCCAATTTTATATTAATGAAACCGCTACGCAGGGCGGCTATATAATAATATCCTATCGAAATGTCAATTTGGTGTAAATTCAATTAAACGCCATCATTTGATCAACAATTTTATTGCCTTGCGCTATACGAAGTACGCTTGAACGTGGAGAGTGAATTTTTTTCTGCTTGCTCAGTGTGGCAAATCAATTTAATAAGTGCGCCATTGTTAAACTTCAAATATAATTAAATAAACAGATAGCGAAAAGCATTGTTGATTCTACCGTACAATATGCCAAACTGAAATGAGCCATCTATTTCCCCATGCAAAGTTAGAGATAAAATAACCGACAACTGCTGTGTTGCCAGAGCATGAAGAGCAGACGAAGTAACAGCCATCACAATGAATCCATTTACTGCTGAAATTCTGTTATTCCATTTTGCTGAATTGTGTATCTTTCTCTTTCTCGATCTCTATCTCTATATCTCGCTCCTCTATTGATTTTTGTTATGGTTATGCATCAATGCGATGATTTTCCTCTCTCTCTCTTCGCTCTTGATCTGTAAATGGAAAATGATTTCTCTTATTTATTCATTCCATTCGTTCAAGCACTATTGTCTGATGAATCGTTGTAAGTTACAACATCCGAGCGTGCATATGTGTATGTGTGTGTATGCATTGATACAATATTTTCTATTGTGGTTACACTCACTGATAACCAACTTCAAAATCGATACTGGCAAATTGAAATTGCGAGCAAAGGCGTGTGCAATCTAGAATCTTTAGCCACATATATTATTTTATGTTTATATGTTGCTATCTATATATTTACATTGTTGACGCAACCAAAAACAATCAAATACTTATATTCATAACATTTTCCGATATGTATTGCAGACTTTGTTCCAAAGGTTGTTCGATTAATAATGATCATAAATTTACGATTGACGTGAACCACATTTGCTTCGCAACGATGAATTATATTTTCACTCGACGAAATGAATTCGTCAATATTTTATGTTTTATTTCGATGATTGAATTTCATGCATTCACATGGTTTCCACATCACTCCTGCAAAACTTCAAACTTTTCTTTTGATTTAAAAAGAAGAAAGACCATGTTATCTTTTGCAGCGCAACACCAAGCAAAAGGATGAATGAACGAGAAATAAATTATTTGTCGAGTTGATTTTCAAGCGTCGAAATGCTTGAGTACCGCCGACACTCATATTTCAATTGAAGACAAAAGTAAAGATCTGACGAAGCGTGACGTACAACTGTTTTGGAATCCAACTGGAAATAATCAAATCATAACACACAAACGCACTCCGCGCGCGCGGAATTTTCACATGCGAATTACGGCGAATGTGCGTATTGCAAAGTGTAAACGGTAAATTTTTGCCAACAATGCTCATATGAATCATATATACCCGCACTCAAATGCTTTAAACCAAGAATGAATAATAGAACAACAGAAAAAAGGAAAAAAAGAACAAAAAATTCCGGAAACATTTCGAAAATGGATTGGCATGAACAAATAAAAAAAAATGATGATTCACTTTACATTGTTTCATTTCCATTATATGTTTGTATGTGCCTGCGTGTATATATATTTATTGATTGTGAAATGTGAATTCACTTTGGCGTTCATGTCATTCAAATACGTTTACGTCATTTTATTTCGATTGGTGTGTTAAAATGTGTTTACCATACAAATCGTGACAATTTGACCTATGTTGATTTCACATTCGAAAGCATAAATACCATAAATATAAATTGCACCCATACACACACATTAGTTCTGCAATCGATAATGCTGCAAAATTGAGTTAATCTAGAGATACAAAGCCAAAATTGTTTATTTAACAACGAACATGTCGATTCGCATTTTCGTTGTAAAATCGAGTTTCAATCATTTATTTGAATTGTGCGTGTGTGCGTGTATGCTTTTCGGATGGATATGGAAATGGATAAACACGATTCTTTCGGGACAACAGGAAAACAAATGTTACCCAAATGACATTGACAAATCTTCAACTCGTTGTTTTTTTTTTAAATGAATGTTTCGTTCAATTTTTCATGTTATTCTTTTAGTCAAACTGACATAATTTCAATTGAGGAAGTATTTGAAATGTAGAAAAATTTAAACTCGAATAAGAATTTATTGCCTATTAGGAATTCGATTTCATGCGCGGCATTGTGACATTCAGATCGATTGCACCAAAATTACTTATGGGACTTCAATGTATGAAATTCGTTCGATGGCACTAACAACAGGCAACAAAAAAAAACGTTGATCCAATTTTCCAACGAATTCTCTTCTTTTGGAAAATATGATCGAAGACTGATATTTGTTTCTTTCTCTTTCATTCTGTTTGTGATCTGAGAATTCGTTTTTCGTGCAAAAAATGTGTAGCTCAGAAATATAATATGGTTGTGTTTGTGTCGTTCGTTTTTTCACTTACAAACAATAATAAATGAAAGAGCTTCCAATGTAATAGTAAACTGCATAATTTCGATTTTCCTCTCTTTCAAATAACACACCAACAGCAAAAAAATATAAAGCGAATTCGACCCGAGTCTATATATTTTGTGCACTATTACGGCTTCTTTTTTTGCCGTGTGGCAGATAGAAAGAGCGAACAAAAATGAATGCTCGAAATTTTCCATTTGGCTTTTCGTTTCTGGATTTTTCTTTTCCCCACTGAGCTTGCAACAATGTGTGATCAATAAATTCGTCCGGTTTATCCGATTTTGTCAACATACTTCCTAATGGATTCGCTTTTTGCTTGACTTTTCTCTTGTTATTCTTTTCTTCAGCGTTTCTCGTTCTCCTCGCTCTTTCTATTGCCGAAAAATAATTTTTTCCTTGTACAACAACCTCTCGTGAATTCGGTTTCCCTTTGTCATTTTACAGCTTTTTCGGATTCATGTTTGTTATTCAATCGATGGTGTTTGTAAACACAAGTGTATAAAATGTGTATGTAGTATACATGCACACATATCATACGATACATCCATATATGGCAAATTCGATGTGACATGAACAGGACAAATGAGCGACATGAGAGTGAAGAAAAGAGAATATTTGACTGATTCTATCGTGTGCATTGTTTCCTTTCAAGTTTATTTAGCTGACGAAATTCGGTCTTCAATCTCGCCCTCGCCGTCTCTCTGTCTTTATGTATAAAACTCATTCACATCGCTGCAAAATCGGATTTTCTGCTACACATATTTGGATTTGTTGTTCTTTTTAACTCATTGCTTTGTCTATTTATCCTCAGGTAGTCACACAAACACATTTCAATTCAGCTACGACGAATTCAATTTAAACCTGTTAATGCATCATTTTTATTGGATCGTCGTCAGCACACCCGCTGAAAATGTTGTTGCCACTGCTGATTTTCTTGTTTTTTTTATTAAGTTTATGCACTGGTATCCGAATTTGCGCCACGGGGGATAAGCATGGATTTTCGTTTTCCATTTGCAATTTGACGTTGTTTTTTTGCCATCGGGAGCTGGTAACGCCAATAAAAAAATTCGAACGTTTGTAAGCGTGTAATCCAAAGGATGATTTTTAATTATAAATGGGAATATGTGATTGCAGGCTTATATAGTTCCATCTAACATGCTACTGTCAATGCCATTGCGCATTCAAATAAATGTCAAAGACGAAAAATAGAGTAAATGGTTAAATTGCTCACTTCAAGTAAATTCCATTGTTTTTCATCTTCTTTCGTTGTCTTTTTTTGGATAAATGAGTGCACGGAAAGTATTGATTTTCAAATAAAAATGTTATTTAGTAATCCTAACAATCAAATCACATTCCCGGCACTCTTGTTCACACATTTGTTATTGCTAGACGACGAATTTCCGCGTGCAAACACAGCCATATTATCGTTTTTTCCCCTCTATTTATCCATCCATTTATCATGGTTTTTCTGTATACATGTGTGTGTGTGTGTCCAATGCATAGCCTGGTAATAAACAGGGAAAATTGTCAATCCAATAACTCTTTTTATGTCAAACGTTCGCTCTTTATTTGATTATCAACACCCCAATTTTCGATCAAATACGAAATATTTTTTGTATACATTGCGCATCTCTAGATATTTCTACTACTCTCGCCTCTGTGGACATTTTAGTCATTTTTTTGTTCTTTTTTTCTGTTGCTGTTGGCGTTTTCAATACATTCATTTTTCCACTTGTGTGTCGATATTGTCGGCGTTGATTGATCATTTGCTGTTTGTCTACTCGTCATTGCATTTATTGTTAACAAATATGCGCTTTTAATAGCTTTGTTTTTTTTTCTGTTCTAAGCACGATGAAAAAAGTGCCATACTAATCAAATGCGAATATGTACTTTGGGTGTCGGATCCGATGCCACGACACCGATGATAGATGTCAATTGCAACACAATTATATTCGCATGAAATGGAAAAAAGCCGGAACAATTTTTTCCAACAATAATTTTAGCAATGGCAATTTACGCTTCTCGTTATACCCTTTATGTTTTTTGCTGAGCACATTTTGAAGTGGGCTTTCCACAGCCACCGTTTGTCATTTTGGATTCTTTTTTTTATGTTCAATCATTGTTCACACTGTTTTGCACGTGCTTGTGGAGGTTGACATCGGGTTTATACCGCATGTCTGGCCAATATTCTAATCATAAATATTTTTATATTAGACGAATCACAGTATATGTTATTACATCAAAAACAAGAAACTTTTTTCGTTTCATATTTCCCAGCCGCAACTTTTCCCTTCAACATCAACACGTGCTTGTGAAATTGGTAATGGATGCGTGCGTGGGTCGACGTTTCTATGTAAAGTGCCACGACAATTGATTAAGCGTTGATTTTAAATATAGGCATTCTCAATGTGTTGAGACGAAAGTAGAAAACCCCATTCAAAACAAGAACTTATTAATTAAAGCATTCTGCATACATAGAAATGATAAGGGATTATTGTTCCGAATGAAAAAGTTCGTTTCGCATCAGACAACACAAACGTTTTGCAAAACAAGAAAACAACACTTTTGTACATCTCCAATGCACAATTAGAACGTTGTGTCACAAAGCATTAAAAAAATTTGAAAATGGCAAGGGAACACGAGGAGAAAAGTTGAAGCGGAATGAAAAAAAAAAATAATCCGCAAATAAGGATAATTGTCTTTTCTAAACATTTTACATTTCAATTTCAGAATAAATGGTCCATGCATATAATTTGTGCTGTGTGACAAAACAGTGTTACAAAAACACAAAATTGCTTATGATTTTTGCGACACACAGTGAATGATTTCGTTAATGCGATTGAGGCGCGGTACGGTGAATGCTTCAAAGATCATCGCGTTTGTGTAATTATTTTTTTTTCTCTTCTTCTTTTGATAGTGACTTGAAGTAAATTAAATGCCGCAGCTCATTGTAATGAGTTTAATTTTGTGCGCGCGCCATAAGAATTGTTTTGAAAGTGTGAAAATGAATGAGCGCATTCGTCCGTCGTCAGCAAGTGTAAAATGAGAAGAATTCTTCTAAGAATGATGACGACGATGTAAACGGCGACGACAACGGCGACAATGAATGCTTGGGACAACAACGTATTGCGCCCGTTTACGAGCATTGCCAACGCGATAAGAGTAATGGCACGATAAAAAGAAGAGAAGTCACACCGAAACGTAAACGAGCAAATGGAATGCTGCAAAAATGAAAACAATTTAAACACTTTTTTTCGAGATTATTAATTAATGGTGTATGTGTGTGTGTGTGACTATGAGATGTTGTGTAAAAAGGCAAGTAATTTTCATTTTTTCCCACTTTCCCTTCATAAATCTAATGATGATGACAATAATAATGAAACAGCGAGACAGCGAGAACCATTCATGGGCATCCCTCGAGCATGAGGAAAAAACAACGTAATTAGATGATGACTCTCTATAGAAGCTGTTGCAAAGCATTGACGTTGGCGCATGAAAAATCAGCTGTGGATTCAATTGAGTTTCATAGGACACAGCTTAAGCTGACTCGGCACAGAAATGATTAGAGTGGTGAAATCTGATGATTCGTACACAAAAACCTCGACAATTACCGTTTGAATTGTACCGAACTTTTTGTGGGCATTTATTTTTTTTGGTTGAGGTTGAAAAATTAGAATTTCCAACCTTGACAACGGCCAAATGTTTGTCATTTCTTCTTCGCCACGTATTCGAAATATACAATCACGTACTTTTAATTAGATTTGAATTGGGGCAAATCGAAAAAAACGACATTTTTGTTGCGCATGGCAAATAGGAAAAGTTGCAATTCAACTACCGTATCAGTTTTTCGTAGCAATTTTCAAGCAAGGAAAAAAATTCATATTTTATTAAATTACATGGATTCACTCCGACACTTTTTACCATATATCTCGTGCTTTCTCTCATTCTATCGCTATCTCTTCTTTTACCGTGCGCGCTCGTGCTCAACTGCTTAGAGGCTTACGTAAGCTCATTCGATTTCATAATATATATTCTAGTTGATTGTCGGGAAGAAAAAAGTTATGCAGATTTGGTGCGAAAAAGATATTATGTGCTGCACAGGGCTGGTTGTTATTGGTTTTGTCGTAGCGTTAAATGTGGTATACATTACGAATACACTCAAAGTCACTCAATCTGCAGCGAAATCACAAGAAGGAGAAAAAGAAGGCGAAAGAAGAAAAAAGGCAACAACAGAAAGTAAATTATGGTAAAGTCTCGCTGCGATGAGTATGTCGTTACGTTGATATGGTTTAGACTTTGGAATTATGTGTTTCTGCGTACATGGTGAAAAAAATAAAATTCAATTTTAAATCAATTTTCAATTTGGTCGCCGTATACGTTAAAGAGTTGTTGAAGGATTCTTGAATATAATAGATTGTGTCGTAAGACTTGCAATCTTATGATGAGCAAGAGTGCTAAAGAGAACACACAAAATAGCCGCCAGTCATAAAATCACTTCGAATTTAAATTTTCCATATTTTTCGTTCACAATTTTTCACCAGCATCAAGTTTTTTCGAACAAATCTTTTCTCAAGTTCATGCTCATCAAATTAAAGTGGTTGAATTTGAAGTGTCGATGGCGACGTCAAAATTAATATCAACATAAATTTAAGTGAATTTTAATAGAAAATTCGAGAATCCATCGTCCATGATTTACACAGATTGTTAGTAAATGAAGATAGATAGATAGAGAGAGAGAGAGAGAGAGAGAGAGAGAGAGAGAGAGAGAAAGAGATGTGAATGTTGTACTTAAACATATCTTTGCTACAAAATTATCAATTTTTTTACATAAATAACATTAATGGGTCAAATTGAATATGGCTTGACTTCGGTCTTACAATTGAATGCTATGCATACCAGTCTTAAAAATTTTGGTTGGCATTTTCTTGTTCAAAACACTGTTGGGGAATGAATTAAAGTGTGAGCAAAACGATTAGAAATGAAATGCATTAAGTTTGAAATTAAATTTGGAAAATCCACAGTGAATAGACCACTTTCTTCAGCATTATACCACAAACGATGAAAATGGAGAGCTATATTAGATAAGTAGTCAAATTCTAACCGATTTCAAACTTTGAACAAATATGTACTAGAAAACAACCTCAAAGTGTAAATTTAAGGCAAGTTGGAAAGGTACAATTCAAAGCAGTCATAAGATTTTTCACCCTACATAAATATTCAGTGCAAGGTAAAATACTGTATTATGCCAAATTTGAAGCTCTTTTCGTAATGACATCAAACTTTGTACAGGCTATTTCAATACAAATTTTTTGAGCCAAAAATAGAAAATATTGTATGGGTACTCACCTCTACTTGTGATTGAAATTTCTTCCAATTTTGTGAAATTATATATTTTGATAAGAAAATAAGATCCACAAGTTTTTTCATTGTGATTAAGTTACTGCAAGTATATATTTTGGATAGAACGTCGATCAATTTCGAGTCACCAAAACACATCAATGACTTCATCACCGTGGAAACTTGTGAATCTTATTTTCGTGCCAAAATACATAATCTCAACAAAGAAGAAATTTCAACCTCAAAGAGGGTATCCCTAATTTTGATTGAAAGAAACGATGAGATTACTGCCTAAAATGATAAAAAAATAAAATTCACGTATAGTTGGCGCTACATTCTATGTAATAAGCGTATACTTTCCACTTAGTCCGTTGCAACGGAAAACAAGTTTGCATAGAATGCAGCGCCAACTATATGTAAATTTTATTTTTCATCGTTTTAGACAATAATTCTATTATTAACAACAATTGTTCCCTATAACTCACTGAGGATGAAAGCATTGCTTTCGAAATGCGCATCTGAGAATTTTACAATTCTTAATAGTGTAATATTTGTTGTTTTTCAATAAAAAGATAATAATTATTCTAAATTACACGTTAAACTCCAAATAAAAACATTCACTAATTCTACGGTTTTCTTACGGCTTCTTTCTTAAAACTTTCAGAATTTTATTTTTTGTGTAAAAAATAATCTGTGCAAAGTTTCACGTCGTTACGGTAGCATAATGGCATGGCTCCCATACAAAAATTCAATTTTTTGTGATTTTTTCAAAGAAACTCTGTCAAAACTTGATTGTATCTCAAAACTAACGTCGGATTCCGTTTTCTCGTGCCAAAAAACCTCCACTACACATTTCAAACTTTGATTTACGTCTCTGGGGAAAGATTTATCGTGTTAACAAATTTTTGCATACAATACCATGGACATGCATACATTTAAGGGTACACTATGGATACACCGATGAACGAATATCGCTTAAAAACAATACCAGCCTATTCCTCGCAACCTCCAACCACCCTGTAAAGTCAGATTTGGATTTGCTTTTCTCTAAAAAGAGTTATCGTGCTAACAAAAAGGTTAAACATTTTGTGTACAGTACCCAAAACGCGTAGAAAAACGATTTTTAGCGATTTCAAAATTTTGGGGTGATTGCAATACTTTACTGCACACAGTGGGTGTGCGGAAAAGTAAAAACATCATTTTTCAAAACAGAAATCGAAATCAAAAGGTCACAAAAAATCAATTCATTTCAAACGTCAGCTCATCAAATGGCGATATTTCTATTCATTTTTTGTTTTTTTATTATTTTTAGAACAAGATACGTGTTAATGGACTTTATTTGGATGATAGTCGATAGGTTCAAGTCGAACAATGCGTTATCAAGAGCCGCGCGCAGTCAATTTTTTTTCAAAGATTTATTTATCTGTGTAAAACATTTTTTTATGTTTGCGTCATTCATGTGGTATATATTAAGAAGAACGCATTGATTAATTCGCATTATAGCTTATATAGTACGGATTATATTACGAATGATTCGATTTTTAACTACATAATTTGCAAAGTTTCTTCCAAAGAGAATAAACAAATACGTTTTTTTTAAATATTTTCATCATGTTAAGTTCAATTAAAATGTTAAAAGTGTCTCATTTTGCATCTAAAATGTGTCGTTTCACCGGACAAATTATACGTGAAAAATGTTCATCGGTTGGTGCTATAAATACATTCGAAAAACCAAAAAGGTATTCGTTTGAAAAGGACATTTAATTCAATAGACATCAATTCAATTAATCTTATATCAGTTTTCCATCACGGCATCATCGTCATTTCTCTGTAAGAACTAATTCAGTATTTTTTGTTTTGATTCGTCGACAAATACAGTAAACAATACTCATTCGAATATCCACCAGAATTGCGTCGAGAACACGAAGAATTTATGCTTTTGTTTCCCGGTAAAATTTCCATTTTCACTTTATAATTGATACTTTTTCATTATTGAATTTCAGTTGTGTGATTTAAGTTTAATAAGTATTTTAAGAGATTGTAATAATAAATTTCAAAAAGTGAGATTTGCTGTAGTTCTTGTAGAGTATTGTAAACAAAGCTGACCATTTGAATTACATGATTTTTTCCGCTATTTCATTTTCTTACTCATATTTTCTGATAGAAAAATGTTAATTTTTTAAATAGATGTAGTTAATCACTTAACGGAGTATGCTGCAAATAATTTTAAATTGATGGATGCTGCAAAACATTTTGCCAATGTAAATATCAATATAATTTCTATAAATTTATTTACAATTCAAATCAAACAATACGAACACGACTAGGCATTGGAATACGATGTACCAAATGGTAGAAAAAATCGCGGCCTAAACGCTGTTATCGTATACAAAGATTTGATTGGGAAGGAACGACAGACATCAGAAAATATTAGGCAAGCTCAAATTCTTGGATGGTGCATTGAACTTGTACGTAAAATTCACCCATTTTTTATTCAATATTTTTGTTATTATAATTATTCATCTTTGAAGAGGAATATTCGGTACGACAAAGGAAAACTCTACATTTAAAAACGCCGTTTTAATATTTTCAAAAGATCACAAATAGCATAGTTTGTCATATATTTATTATTTTCCTTTTCTTATTTGGGTTAGATGGTATCCTCATATTTTATGGCAGACGATATTATTGACTGCAGCAAAATAAGACATAATAAACCATGTTGGCATACGTTGAACAACGTAAAATCAATTGCTGTCAATGACGTTTTGATGATTGAAAATGGATGTTACTTACTGTTAAAAGAATTCTTTGGACATTTTTCATGTTACCCGCGCATGTTTGAGTTGTTTCAGGAATCAACAATGAATGCATACATTGGACAATCGCTTGACTTTCAAATTGGCAACGGTGATATTGCGCAATTTTCAAACGAAAAGTACATTTGTATTACAAATTATAAAACAGCAGCATTGTTATTATATGTTCCAATCGCATTGCCCATGATCTTCGCAGGGTGAGTGTTGAACAGATAACAGCGAATGAATTTTTATGAGATTCTATTTATAATGATAGATACGAAAATGAGCAAATGTTCGAAGATATCAAGAATATTAGCAATGATGCGGGACATTTTTATCAAGTACAAAATGATTATTTCGATTGCTTTAACGATGCGAATGTACTGAGAAAACCTGGCACAGACATTGAAGATGGAAGATGCACATGGCTAGCAGTTACTGCAATGGAACATGTCTCAGATGAACAAAAAGACATATTAATTAAATGCTATGGACAAAATGGTAGTTTACATGTTTTCTTCTTTCTCACACACATCAAAGTAAAGGAGCATTGATCATGAATGGCCTTCTGCTACGTACATATTTTCGATGTGCTCGATGCTCTTCACTGGACAAAAATCGATCAGATTGAATTTTGATATTCTTTTTTCACTCTGACCCACAGATGCAGAATGCATTAGACAAGTAAAGCAAGTGTACAAAGATTTGGACTTACCCAAACTCTATAATCAGTTTGCAGACCAAACTCATTACAACATCAAAAAGAAAATTGAAGCATTTTCACAACAGTATGATTTACCGCCGAACATTTTTCTCAAGACATTGAACACATTATTTGCAGATCAAATGATTTATAAATCAGATTGAATGTCTTAGATTTTTTAAAATAAGATAATAATATTTTTTCACTGCAAATATTGGTGATAAAAAATGTCATATTTGTTCTCTGATTTTTTATATGTACTTGAGGTTGTAACAGTTCTATGTGAAAAATATTAAATTAAACAATATGAAACATTTTGTTGGTAGAACCTTCCATTTTAAGTACTCAGGCAATAACAAGTGCAATAAAAAATAAACAATTGAATCGTTGCGGCGAAAAAGTTCTTATTTCATTCCAATAACTTACATTAACGTGAAATTGTTTTAACATAGGTTTGTTATTGTAATTACAACAACTTTTTCTATTCAAATTTTAATCAGTTTATTTTTCATCCGATTTCAGTGAAACTTTCAGGGGTTCATTTTCTTAAAGACTCAATTCCTCTAATAGTTACAATTTGACATTTTGATAATCTGATGACGGATTTGCATTGTCCAAGAGTAAATTTTTAATTAGTAATTTCTATACATAAGTTATACAATCTTTTGCAATAAATGCTTTGTGAACCTATCGGTCGGAAATTGACTACACATCCCTCTCATTCAAAACGGAAATGAACCAAATGCATATTTTCGTGTCCATCTATAAAATCTAAACCGATTAATTTATCTCTGTATATAACATAACCGTTTTAATTTTGTTCAAAATCTACATTGTTCGTATGAATTTCTCGAATACGGTTTATGGCAAATCGAAACCATCGGCATCGTTACCATAATATTGTTTGTCTGTTACATTATGTGAGAAAGTCACGTTATTTGATTGTCCTGAATCTCGTACACATACAAATTATATAAGCAAAATGGTTTACTTTTGATGTGGCTAATTCAGTTTTCGTTTTCTATAAAAATAAATATTGTACGTAAGCGAGCCCAAATGTTTATCGCTCAAATACGTGATCTCTCTGCACAATTGAATAAATGTAATGCCATCGTTTGTACACCCGCCATTTGTTTTTGGCCTACAAAATTTATTGCTCCACGCATTCAGAATATTATCCAAGTAGTTTATGTAGTATTCATAGGACAGGGATTGTCCAACATCTTTCTATTCTCAACACAAACAAAGGCACACACACAAAACACTTGACTAATCTTTATTTGTTCAAAGAATAACTGACATTCTTGCGTTATTTTCATCCGGACACAAATCAACTTTCACACAGGAAAATAACAAGAAAAACGATAAAATTACAATGATTACGATATTGTTCTCAATCAATTTAATTGCTTTGAATTGTTTTTGTACACGTCTCTGGTACAGTTGTAGAACCTTCAATTTCCTTGAACATAACCGGGGCGTGCACAGTGCACATACAAAAAAACGTCTCATCTTTTTTTCGCAAACTAGGTTTATAAAGCATCGTTGATACTAAAATTTATTGTCATTCCCAACAAAGCTTTACTTAGCATAATGAATCATTGAGTACAAACTAAATTAGATTTCTCTCTTAATTCGACGGCTCGCAGCGAAAGAAAAAAAGAATATTCAATTTACGAAAATGTATCATTCTGTTTTTAAAACAAATGTACAACCGTTGTTGAGTGTTTCGAAGCAGAAAAAAAAACAGTCGTGTGCGCGCACAATTGTTCGCTTCACTTCACTTTGTTGGGTGTATTGTTTTCATTCATGATCCCTATTTTGATTTATATCACAATATGATAAATTTACTAACGAAAATTCCAGCATGTTGATAATATTAGGTGTGCGGCACCATTCGTGTTTTTTGGCAACATTTTCAAGATTTACTATTTGAAATTCGAGCGACAGGAGTTGAAAATTGGTTGCTCGCGATAACGTAAAATTCAAAGTTCGTAATTTTTTTATCATCGTTTTGTCTGCTCGTCGTCTCTTTTGTGCTTGTGCCGGATACAAATGTATGAATGAATGAAAGGGATAGAAGCCCGACAGGCATATCAAGAGATGAAGATGCTTTTGGTTGTGTGGTGAAGAGAGTACGAAAGAGAAAGAGTCATAAAAAAACCCCGATGCTGCAACAAGAAGTGTTGGCAAACATTGTAAAGGCAATGAACGAAGGCAATGAACATCGCTCAGACACAAACACACAAACATCGAATAAAAAGCGCCAAAGCCTTGTTTTGCTGTTTGATGACTGCCCATTAATTTTAATGAAGACATTAAAATAAATGCTTTTGCTTCGCAGTTAGATTTCGTTTGTGCGGCTTTTTTTCCTTCTTCAAATGGATGAGCATGCTCATCATTTGGTTTGGCCAGCGGCTTTGTGTTTTTCTCGCTCATTTAGTCACTTTTTCTTTTGCTTAAGCTGGTATTCGGTCGGTTTGTGCTCGAGTTGTTTGCGAAATATATACAAAATAAAAACGAATTGTGTTAGTGATCATCTCGACAGAAACCATTGAACGAAGGAACGACCGATGCCAACTTTATGTGTGTACCGATTCTATTATTCAATGTCTGATCCGACTCAACTCGAGAATGAAAGAGACAAAAAGAAAGAAAGAGAAAAAATCAAGAATAAATAAAAGAGTAACCTCGATGTGTTTAATGAATTCGAATACCCAAAGTGAATGTGCACATAAAAGGTATGAATGTTTTAAAAATGACTCGAATATTCGCTACTACAATATTGGATTCGAAGCCTATGCGGCACATCGGTATTTTTGATGGGGCCGTCTGCTCATTCGCTCTCTCTTTCTCGCTCTCATTCTCTGCTGCTGTTTCATTTCCTTTCCACCAACAATGCAACTAAATTTTATTTACGTTTTGAATATTTGAATATAATACGCGGTGCCATTGTCGATGTGCTTTTTCGCTGGCGCTCATTTTGATAGAAACAGATTGCTCTAATCATAAAATTTAAATGAGACACCGCTTATTGGATTTCAGTAGCATGAATATCACCACTACCGTTGATTTCGTCAACGTTGGCGCCACCAAAAATGTCATACCGATCCACATTCGTTCAAAGTATTTTTTTTTTTTACTTGAAACAATTCGAACAAAAAAAATAAACGAAAAAACAATCCAGGCCATTGCGTTGCGACATCGACATCGTTGTTTGCCCAAAGGAATCAACCATGAAATAGAGATTTGTTGCGACGAAATAGAATTATACCATTGATTACATAGCGTGCAAGTACTTCATGAATGCTAATAAACTTGGCTGTTGCCAATAATCAGAATTTTTTCCATGAAATTCAACAATCGCTGGTTATTGCACTCTTGACGGCAATGTAATGACACTCGGCTGGTTGTTTTTTTTTAAATTCTATTTGTTAGGTAAATTTCTTCGAAAATGTAAATATGTAAAATATTTAGAATTTTATACGTACCGATCAGCTTTTCGAACACCAGACCAGAGCGCACCTGTGACTGGTGGCATGAAACGCAAAGATCCAGTCGGCGGCGATGCATACGGAATGCCTTTGAATGCTTCAACCGGATCCAAATGTCGTCCTTCCAAGTGTACAATTACGCCTGACACCGAACCATATTTTGTGTGCACGACACGTGACGATAATTGTACTGTATCTGCACCGATGCCACCTAAATTGGTAATTTTATTATTGTTGTTGTTGTTATTGTTGCCATTAGCAGCTGCATTTGATGTGCTACCACTGTCACCATTATTGTTATTAATAACATTGTTTATGTTGGTGTTGCTGCTGCTGCCTCTGCTGAATTCCGTTGAAATCAACAGAAGAAATATTAGCCTCATCATAATGAATGTATCTCTTCTTTTTTCTACAACCACATCGACAAATTGTGACACTATATATCGTTGCTGTTGCACAAAAACACGCACTCGCCTCAATTGATTTTTATTCGATTTTTCCCTTGGTAACCCTTTTATTATTTTTTTTTATTATTTATTCGCGTAACGTGTTTTTTTTTCCTCTTTGCTTCTTCTCTCGTTAATTTTCAGAGTTTTCAATTTATTTTATATTGTTTGCGCTGTGTTTATCGAATCTTTTTTTCTGCTGAATAAGAAGTTTTTGTATTCGCCGGATTGTAACAACATTTGGTATAATATTCTGTTCACTGTTATCGACCACTATGAGTTCGACAAAAATGGTTTACCGCGCATTGACTCAAGCTATACCAGTATGTGATACATGCACGTTCGTGCACTTTATTCGCACTGCTTGTTCGTATGTGTATGGTTAGTTTTTCTTCTCTTGGCAACTTTGTAACACCAATTTATTTGCCATCGACATTTATTGTTCCGGGATATTTGTTCGTAACTTTTCTATTGAGTTGCTGTTTACACGCATATGACTTTCTGCGTTTCAATGTATCAAATTTTGTCACTTTTCCAATTTTTCATTCGAATCCGTGTTGTCATTGTTTTTTTTTATTTCACCGTTTTTATGAGTTTTTCAATAAATCGAACACGATTTTTTGTCTAAATTAATTAAAAACCTTCGAACTGATAGAGTTGGTGGCCATACATTTTCAATTTTTGCAATTGACAATCTAAAATTTTTGGAGAAACATAGAAAGAGGAAAAAAAGAAGTAAAAAAAAAAACAATTTAATTATTGAATGACATTTTTTTTCTACATTTAATTAGTCCAAATAGACCATATCAAATTTAAATGATCGTTTCATGTGCGCAAGTCATATTTGAATGAATACATTTGTTTTTCATTGTTCGTTCATCTAGTGAAATGAAATGAAAAGCAAAAGCATGATTCAAAACAAACATGAAAAAGTATTTGGCTCGGTTGGATGATGTGTTGGATAAATATTTACTGTATATATAAATACAAATATAAACGAACATTTGCGCAAACCACAAATGCGACGAAAAAGAAAAGCAACCAAATGAAAAAAAAAACTGCCGAATAACCACAAAATTTTTGAATAATGAATGTGAACGCATGCAGTTAACGTATGAATGCTGACCAAAGGAATATCGCATATACACAAACACAGTGAGATAGACATTGGTGCGGAAAGGCGAGGTAGAAATAGCGAAACTGTACTTTATGATTTGCATCTCGATATAGCCAGTTCCGATTTTATGTGGAAAAGCCACATTCGCAAAAACAAATTCCATTTTATGTAAATAATGATATTTCTGTTCTGGTTCCAAAAAACTGGGCACGTTTTGCAAACGCTTTCAAATTTCGAATCAAACGAATTAAAAGTAAACCAAATTATATCTGTCGGAAAATGAAATGGAATAAATTGAACTGAAAATCTGGAATTTGTTTGATGCGCTAAAAGCGAATGAGGAGGATTTGTAAAACCTATTAAAAAGCTCTATTTTTGGGTGGCTCACATGAAAATTACAAACTTTCGTTAACATGATTGCTATAGATCAAATGGCCATGCTTGTATCTTTAGCCACGAACTCTTTTCCAGATTTATTTTCTATTTTCTGTTCCATATTTTTTCCGTAATTTGAGATGGTTCAAGAGACAGAAAGAAAAAAAAAAGAGTGCAACACTTTTTTGTGCCTTCCAATTGCATCGAGTATTCCATGGTGATTGGGAATTCCCGAATATGGTAGAGATGAAAATAAAAATGCCGTACAATTCAAAAACTAATGAAAAATGTAGTTGATTTGAACTGAGACTTATAGTTATGCAATGGCCTTGTGGAATAGAAACCACACAGCGCATACGTGATAGAGGAGCACAATGTACGCGACTGAATATTTATTTGGATGGGTTAAATGTGTACATGAGCATGTTTAGCGAGAGAGCAAAAGAGAACGAACAAGAGACAAGTGTTGATAATCGTGGTTGTGTGATGGCGACATGAAGAGTGTCATCGTTTTCATCGTATGTCGCATGCTCAAACTTAGTAGCACATGATTAAATTCGAAGGTGTATATTGTTCAAAACCAAAAATATCCAACACAAGCATGAGAGCGAGATCGACAACCAGAAATTATTGAAGCACGATGCAGTTGAATAACGCACACATCAAACACATATGATGACTCAATACACTTGTGAATATGTAGATTACGTCTGGGAGTTATGGAAACGAAGCGAATCAAATATCTGCCTGTACGTTGGGGTTTGTATGCAGACATGAAGTGCTAGCTGCTTTTTTTCTCACTCACCCCTATTCATGTTTTATGTATTCACAAGACTCGAGCATTTTATGCAATTCTGTAGTAAATGATTTTATGCCGTTGATTTTTTTTTGTCGCATTCGTTGTTGCATCCTAGCCCGCTGCGCATTATTATTTTAACATTTTTCTCGCTGGAATGAAAACTCATTTCGTTTTTGTCTTTAGTTCGTTCGGTCCATATAAATGAATGCGAATCGTTTTGCGTGTGTGAGTGTGGTGCTTTTTTCGCGCGACCATTTTATTTTATAAATCATCAACGGCTGATGTTGTCGCTCGTTATTTTCATTAAATTCTATATGTAGTTTTTTTTTCACATGCCCTGCAAAGCCTTTGCTAAAGGAATATTGTTTTTATTTCTGCGGTTTCTATTGTGATTTACAATTTTATGCATACTTATATGTTTGTCTGTTCGCGAGATCACTTGTGTTTATTCAACGAATGTATATCATATGTTTGCAAATATTTGCATGAAAAAAATATTTTTTAAATAGATATTTTTGGGCTTGGGTGATTTTTACTTCTCGCTTTTTGCCACTTACTTTCACCATTATTCTCTATTGCCCATTCTCAATCGCTCACAACAATACAAGTAATTTTAACCACCATCACCATCCACGTACAGCTGTGCGTAATCACCATTCAATGTGATTTTTTGCCAATTGTGTGCGTACCTCTCTCTCTCTCTTTCTCTCTCCCCATCTCATTGCCTTATTATTATTGGCATTCAACATTTTGAAATGTTGATATTTTTTCCGGTCAGCTTGAAGGTGAGACCACTCGCTGATATTTCCCTCCAAGGTTTTTTTTCTCACCATTTCCAATAATATTTTGCCAACAAGTAATGAAAAAAAAAAACGAAAAAAATATGCAAATATAATGAATTTGCATGGTTGAGCATCGAAATGCACAAGAAAGGCGAATTGAAATGTTTGATCCATATTAAGCGGCATTAAAATTGAGCAACGCTATGAATTTGTGGAACGAGATAGAACGAATATAATTCGATTTATTCGCATTTCAGTTGTGTTGTGGATAAAACTGCTGCTTTTGTTGTGATTTAATCTGGTTTTGATGGAAACGGTTGTTGCATGACCAAATAAATATTCAAATGAAATATCCTTTGTCATTTGATAGCTATAAAGTTATCCTTACCGAATATCGTTTTTTGTGCCATCGAACATTTCATGCTAATGCTACACTGCCTACAATTGATCGCTGTGCAATTCCATCGTTCAACGCATGTGTGTTCAATCTATCTGATGATTGTTTTTACTGATGCTACTGCTATTGCTGCTTGGAAATTGCCTGCAAATGAACAAAACACAGACGAATTGAATGAATAAATTACATTATGCTGGAGGTAAATGAAAGATATTTTAATTGAATTTGGTTTTCGATGTTTTTCACTCTATGATTGCATATCCACTATCCAATCCCCAACATACACGTATGCAATATAATAGTGTTGTGTGGCATTTCGCTAACGTTGATCTTCCATCTCAAAATGGGATTATGAGCAGCTTTTATTCGTAACCAAAAACGAAACTATCGTTTCAATATCCAATTTGACAGTCTGAAATACGGTTATTGGTTATCGAATCAAAAGGTCCAATTCGTTTTTAGCACTTTATATGCTTTTGGATTAGATGAGATTTTGGCCAGATATGTACTACATATTTATGCGTTTAGATCGTGCTCTTTTTTGTCTTTCGCGTACAAGCACACTAACACATACACTACAAATATTCCATCTATTTTCATTTGATGATTACCGATTCCTTTTTGAAAAATGTATCTGACGCACTGTGTGATTGTGCTCGCTCGCAATCAGCATCGTAAATTTCAGATTTAACCGACCAATCCATTCGCTTCTTTGTATTATCATATATCTGAAATTGTGATGAAATTCAACGGTTCGTCGCCATTGTTTTTCATATCATAAATTTCAACACCATCAAACTTGATGGTTTTGTGAAACTTGAGTGTAATATATATGCCATATGACACATATATATAGATGGCAAGAGTGTGTGTTTATGTGCCAAATTCCCTATATATTTAAATCGTTCAATGCAATTTCGTATTGATTTTTTATTTCAACGATTACTCTGTCTCCCCAACACCGTCTAATGCATTCCATGACACATTCCAACTGACACATTATGTGCACGAATGCCTGAACAAAGTATCAATAAATATGTGTGACAATGAGGAGTCACACACCATTCAAAAAACCATAGCCGACAGATTTAGTGCATCAAAAATCATGTCTGATGGACGTTCAATGAGCACCCGAATACCACTATATTGTCGCTTGCACAACAATGTAAAATATCTCTCTCAAATCATTTTCAATGTTGCTGCATGTGCAGAATTCGTATAGAACGACTGAACAAGAAAAAAAATGCTCATTTGAACTTTTGTTTATGATATTCGTTCCAAATTGTTTTTCTCTCTTTTTCTTTGCCTGTTTTCTCGTCCACATTTTACCATCGCAATTTTTGTTCACTCATATGCGAAAAACGGCAACCAGCACACAATGAGAAAAAAAAGCACCACAATCATCCCCGGATCAGATTATACAAAACGAATAAAGTGATTGCAATATGTGTGCACATGTATTATTCTTTTTTTTGTTCCTCTATTCGTTATGCATTTGCAATTTGAATTGGTTGCACAAAACTTTTCATACAATCTATGTGTTATTTTTGTTTCTCGAATAAAAAATCAAATTTAAAAATTGCATTTAGCTGTGTGATAATTTGAGTGACTGAAATAGTTCAGATGTGCTAAAAATGCGATTAGCTGTGTTTTTCCAATTCCATTTGTATTATCGATTCTGCTACTTTGTTTTACATTTTCTGCCCCGATTATTTCTGCGTCGTTTTTTTTCTGCTGTTTTGTTCCAATTTTCATTCCATCAGATATGTGCCAACAATGTTTTTCAAATAATATTTTTCGGGGTTTTGCGTGTGTATGCGCGCTATATTTAGCAGAAAATATGATAGAGTTTAACCGCATTTATTTGCACGCTCTTTGTACCTCCATTGTTTCAGTTCGTTCGATCAAATCGTCAAATCGAATTATGATGAAGGGTATTTTATGAATAGAGAGCATAGAAAATGGAAAAAGTCAAATGCGCGCAAACAGTACATATTTCATAAAATATATGGGTGCATGTATCGAAAGCAATAAAATGAGGGCTGTGCTATGAAACAATTTGAAAATTTCAAATAAAGCAAAATATGATTATATATTCCTAGGGGCAAATGACTCGTTGTAAGTTCATAAGTATCTGTAAGTTTCACAAGTTCGCGTAAGAACTCTTGAGTTCTACATACATTTTTGTAAGTTCGTCTAAGTTTTACGTAAGTTCCTATAGATTACTAGTAAGTTTTTTAACGTCAATTGAAAATCGCAGAATGTTGGAAATGGTAATAAATTTTAGTCATGTCGAATCAGATAGAAAATAATTTGTATAAATATGTCGAGACAGTTTTCGGTGAAAAAATACCAAGAAATATAAATTCGTCTAATTAGACGTCATTTTTGAAAGAGTCGGTCTTGATAGTGAATAATCAGTAATAAATGAAAGTTGCATGGAATCTCAGTCAATTCAACAAAAGTAGTTTGTAACAAAAGTAGTTTGGCTTGAATTGACTGAGATTCCATGCAAATTTCATTTAATACATCCATCAGTCGGTAGTACAATTTGTTTACAATAATCAGTAATGTATCTCAAAGATCCACAAAGAATTATTGCTTATGAGTCTATGAGTCTATGAGTTTTGAGAGCGATGCTTCAATATTAAAATCAGATCTTTTAAGGATGATATCCAATTTACTAGGTAATTTTTATTTTAAAATACGTTCTACTTTTTTGTACAAATTATTTGCAGCGTGAGATGTAATTAAAAAAAGTTGACCAGCGTTGTGTCATTTGACTACTACATGTGCGACTGTTTCGGCATGTTGACGCATATCGAACTTACAGCAGTGTGTTAATGTATATGGACAAAGCGTAAGTTCGTATAAATTCTCATAAGTAGCGTGCGATTTCATAAGTTCGTGTAAGTTTTTGTAAGTTTTTCGTACAATTCTATAGGTTTCGTCGAACTTATAAGTAGTCATTTTCCCCTAGATATATTCTAGAAAATAAAATGGCAATAAGAAATCAAATCAAAATAATAAAATTTCATAGATCGAAAAGAGGACGAAGATCGAAGCACACCAAACAGTAAGAAAAATATGAAAATGACAATCAAACATTTGCACAATGACGAGCCAAAGCGAAAATAGTTCGAACTTGGTGAAATGCAATAATCTAAAATGGAAAAACATTACAATGGAAACAAAAGTTTAAATCGAAATTTTTATTTCTTGATATATATTCTTCCTTGCTCAATCGATAAACCGTTTTTTGCTTGTGCATGAAATTTCTGTACTTTGGTTCACTCGGCGTTGTCAGATGGCAAGCAACAGCAGCACTAAGCACAAGTAGCGAAAGCACAACATCAAAAAATGTGTCGAGCAATGGAACGGGCAAATAACAAGAACCGAGAATAGGAAATGCCATCCGCCTTTTTTTTTTTCTTCATCGATGTAGTTTAGCGTATACAATATTTCCATTTTGTTGACAAAAAGAATGTGTACGTACATCAATAAATATTATTATTTTGAGGAAGATGAGAAACAGAGATATTGCAACGGGGATAAATTTAGCTTGTTTATTAACAATGACGAGAGAAAGAAAGAGATATTGATAAGAATATGTTTCTTATGCGCAACATTTTTTTTCTCGATTCAATGAACTTTCAAATGGATACAAGGGCCTCAATTGTTCAGCTCTGATATAATATGATGTGACACAACCACTCAGTTGAGCTTTTGTCCGCTTACTTTGTCTATCCTTCCCGCTCACTCTCTCTTTATCTCAAAACTTCTATCTCCATTTATCTCTATCTGTCTCGTGCTTTATTTTTCGCATTTTATGCCATGCAATGCAAACGCACCACTCAAAGGTTATTCACATTTATCATATCAACCATGAAGTATATGTAACTCGCTTGCAGCGAATAGAACCATATCTGACATCTGTTGTTGCCAGTGTTACCCCAAAGCAATGGAAAATTTATGTTAGGCCAGTGACCAAACAAACTTCATCGCCGTTCTTATACAGTGTCACATTTGCTACACACATTTTCAATTTTGTGCTATTTTCGTTGCTTACACCAAGCATAGATATTATGGAATGAAGGCAATCCTCAACTGTCAATCAAATGCTTCAAATCGCAGCTACAATATCAGGATGATAATATAGATTTTGTGGAAGCCACATGAATGACATTCGCTTGAGGCATCATCATTGCAATTTTCACTCTTCCATGTCCAGATGGCAATTTCAATCGTGTGCTTACAACTCGTTGAAATCGTTTTTTTACACATATACCAACACACACACAGCTCTTGTGTGAACTTGATGTTTTATGTTGTGTCTGCGTTGCGTGGCTGTGAAATATGACAGCTTCCTATTTTATCTCCTCTCGTCATATAAATTCAAAGACAAAACAAAAAAATGCGGAAAAAACATAATTTTCAATGGCAAACAAGCGCGAAGAAAACATAAAAAAAGTCCACGTTTGAAATATGAATGGAAAATATACAAACACAAAAAATAAAAAGCATGTTTTGTTTTAAAATGTTTCATTTTGATACAGAAATTCCGAATAAAAAAGAAGAATCTACACGCATGTTTATTGTATAAAAGGGAGCTTTATAGATATTATTTCTTAACACCAAAGATGTCCAAACGTGTCTTTTTTTGTAATGGATTTCTTTTTGTTTCTTCGTTCAACGGAAATGTACACATTTTTTTTCCTTGTGGTGGCTTAGCACCGAAGATTTATTACTTTCAGTTTGAAGAACAAATGACACATGCGTACAGAAAAAAAACATGCAAAAAATAATACTTGTATTACAAGATAACTTGTGTTTAAGGAAACATGAGCAATCTAAAAAAAACCAATGATAAAAGATTATCTGTTGGTATTGAAATGTGCCATATCTTCTGTTACAGTAAACATGAAATGTGACGACCCATGCGAAAATGTGTATGTCACTCAAGTGCTCATGTATCCATTTTAACATCAGGCAGTGGCAAAATTCGTCAAAATATCCACTCATATGTTTGGCCTTAAAATCCACTCACATTTGTTGGGATGTTAAAAAGCCTTTTTCATTGTGACCACTTTTGACATTGATTTATTTAACAATCCGCCTCATTTCGTAGTTTAAATCACTGACTCAAATGTAGAAATTGATTCGGTTCTATTTCATTTTGATGATGGTCTCATTTCGAGATGAAAGCAGAGAATAGATTGTTTATCGACATTCTTCAAACATGAATATACATTTTCCCATTCCGTGAAAAACCCTCTTTCAACGACCTTGGAACCGTTTGTGAAAGTTGACTATCTAATGGAAGATGTTGGTAGAGAATTCCAAGGCAAGTAGAAGAAAAAAAAGTGAGAACAAAGATTCTAATGAAGGGAATGGTGACAAGAAAATGCTTTAGTATGCACCAAAAGCAATGAAAATTTTTATGTGAAAAACACTTGACGCAAGAAAAATGAAAGAAAAACCAACTTTTAATAAGATTTGAATTATATGTCAAAGCGAATAATGGGCGCACAAGTGAAGTTAGAGAGATTCCTATCCAAATTCGTGACAGTGGAACAATAAGATGATGTATGGTGATAGGCAACGTGATGTAATGCGTCACTTACTCGATCTATTATGTAGAATGTATTCTTATTATGTGTATTTTATAGTGTATTCATGTTCACATGCGGAGCCATGTGATGCATTGAGCTTGAGATATATGTACATATCAGAAACAGGCACCACTCAAAACTCTGTCAAGGTCTGTGCTTTGTCGAATCTTCGCATCATTTATTGGATTTGACGAGTGGATTTCAAAGAAAGTTAATGATTTACTTCGATTTTTTTAAATTTCTCATTTTGACATCAACCGAAATGGATGGTATTAAGTGACACAACAATTTTCTAACCGTTTGATTTTTATTTTATCTTTTATTTTCACGATGATAAGGCCATAATTAGAAACAATCGTTTTGGAACGAAAACGTTTCCGCTCAATTCCTTTTCTTGACGATGATGAGTAATTTTAAATGCTTCCTTCAACATTGATCGCTCTCATCTCGTACCGAAAGATAAATTCATGCTCATATATTCAAACATAACCTACTAACCATTTATGGGAACAATATAAATTTTTTTCGAGGAAGAACAAAATGGTAAATAGACAACAAAGCTGAAAACTAGGCCAACAGAAGCACGGAACACGAAAGCAAGTGGTGACGGGAGAAGAACAACAAGCAGCATTCTATTTTTTTCCCTCCTTGTTATTGTTCAAAGCCATTTGTTTTTTCGTTTCCACTCAATTTCTAAATGTAGATGCTTTTTTATACTTGAAAAGTGTTTGTCCTACTCATGATATGGCTTATAACTGAACGTATGTGGGTGTGTGTGTGTGTTTTTTTGTTTTCAACATAAAAATCGCTATTTTTTACAGCGGACAAGAAGGGATCGATGAAAAGACAAGCATAATAAAGCATACAGAACACAATATCAACCGGAATACTCATTTTATTGCCGAAAGCGTGTGTACATTTGCGCTGGAAATGCAGAGTGAGAGAATGAAAAAAGGTCAACAGATTCGCATGCTTAGTTTTCCTTGGCTCTTGAGATGCGCATTTATTCTTTTACAAAATCCACTTCATTTCTGTGTACGGACAAAAAGTATTCTTCACGTCATCGCATGTGATTTTTTTTTTTACCAAAAAGAAAGACTGTTAGTAATGCCAATTCAAACGGAACCCCATTTTTAAATTCCGATGGAAAAATTCTTCGTTCCTTTCATCTTTCAGGTATATAACAAATTATTTTCTTTCCGTTAAGACTTTTCTATGTCGCTGTACAATTTAAAAAATGTGATGCTCTTCCTATATAAATGTGTGACGTGTGCAATTAAGTGTGAAGCTACGCATCATGTCATATTCAATTTACCGCATTGTACATATAAGCCTGACTAATTAGCTTGTCTTCGAGTATAGCGAAAAGCGAATTCAACAAAATTCAGTTGCAGAATAATCCAATTGAAAACATGAACAATCTTTTCAAAATAGATAAAACTCTGCTCAGGTTCCTTTGATAACATTAAGTGAGTTTCAATAATGTGAAATATGACAAAAGATTAGATTGACCTTTTTTCATATAGAAGAAAAATCAATTCCTTAAGTGATGTAATTCAAACTGTGTCGAAATGCGAAACAATCCTTAAAAAAGGTGTTTCCAGCCTGGAAATTGCAGGTAACATAGAATACATTCACCAATGTATCGAATGCATAAAAATGATTTTGAAAATTGGTTCCGCGTTGAAGTTTACGCTATCATCATATGGTGTTTAAGAAATAATGTCAATGAAATGTTCAGGTGTAGCAGAAACCTTTATGAATACCTCATAAACTTTTCAAAATCAAGGAAATTACGTCGAATACTTTTCATATTCACTTTTACACTCACATATATGTACATTTTGAGCGAAGTTTTTGTTCGAGCCATATTTTGTCATGATAAATACTGAATAGCGATTTGAGTAACATTTATGAGCTAGCAAAAGATGATGTTTTTCTCCTTTAAAGAAATATTTTATTTGAACATGTTGACTGTTTTTTTTCTCGTAAAGTATAAGTTCCATGGGAGTAGGCTTTCTTAAAAATTTAATTTGAAAATGTGTGTGTTTGCATGAGTGGGTGTAAGATACATACGTTCAACACATAGCACCATTTGTTCTAGAATATTAAATTGAGCTTTTTCTATCTTGCTCTCACTTTTTCTTTGTTAAACCTAAGATACGATTTTTATGAAAACGAATTGATGTCACTCTATATCGCGCAAAAGTGAATATTTAATACAATGGCATACAATATGCTGACTTCTTTGGTTACGTCGGATGTGTGTGAGTGTCGATTTCATCCATACACGTAGAAGGAAAAAAAAATGATAGCCTCTATTATAAACATTTTAATATTAAAAAAATTCATCAAATTTGATACTTGAGGCATAATTTTAACGAGCAAAACATTTAATCTTTCGTGTTGTTTATAAGAGAAAAAAAATCCTTCGTTTTCTTTGCATAATTCTAAGGAGATTAATGTCATATAACCTCTCCTCCGCGATTTTTCGATAAAGAGGTTGTTTTCACTGGTTTTTTTTATGAATTCAGTTCAAAAGAGCTTGCTCTCAAAATATCCAAATGCTAGCGCCACAATGACACATTTCATTCACCATGTTTGTTCCTTTGCAATTCCTGCATATAATAATTTGAGCTCTAGAAAAGGTATGCAAATCGTTAAAAATATGACCAAAAATGGGCTATCAAAAATGATTACGGTTATTATTATTCATCAAGCCGAAGTTTGCATTAGCCTCTACTTTATGTTATACATTTGCAAAAATCTTCGTATTTATTGTAATAAAGCAAGCGAGAATGAAGGAAAAGAGAGAGAGAGAGATAGAGATACTCATTTTCATGTCGTGTATATTTTGAAAACTTATAAAAATGTTGTCATGTTGATTTTTCCATTCGACAGTGATGCGACGCGGTTTGTGTGTTTGTACAGCTCGTCAACCTCAACGACATAGAGTGAATACGCCAGCAAGTACCGTTATAAAGAGTGTGTTTAAATGAGAGAAAATGCGGATATATATATTTATGTAATTTATGCAAAGACAGGCACGCACACATTTACATAGCACAGGTGATACCCAGTTCACGATACGATTTGTATTAAGAACCGGGCAAAATGATGTCACCCTCATGCTTATGTCTAGCTGACAAAGAATCTGAAGGCTTTAGTCAGAGTGTTATCATGAGCATAAAAATCCCGAGTTATATATTTTTACTAGTAGATAAACTGACAAAAGGAGCATCTATTAAATGGAGATTATCGTTTCGAATTTCAGGCGTTCACAAGATGAAGGCAGTATAGATGGAAATCAAGCTTGATTTTTTAAATGAAATACATGCAGAAAATCACACGGAAATCTAACGAAGTGGATTGTTTATGGACCTTATTTTATGGCTTTGTGTTGTCGCTGCCGCTACAGACGTTTTTCTTCAGCAGTAAAAAACCGTTCCGGCATAAATGCTAGATCTTTTGAGCACTTGCTATAATGGCCCTGTTTACTGGCACCTTGAAGAAACAACGATGGTGAGGAAAAAAAAAGTTCCATTAAATCATAAAAATGAGTCAAGTATCGTGACTCTATCGCGCCCTCGTCTGTCGATTCAATTGCAATAAATATCGTGCTGGCGGTGGTGGTGCGAAAATGTAGGCAAAATGGAAACGAACCAAAAATGTCACTCAACATTTAAATTGGTTATAACATATTTTCGCCCATACTTTGAGAATAATGTCAATCTCTCTCTCTCTCTCGCTCTCGCTCTATCACTGTTCAACAAATTCGGTTCGTGATGGTGCATGTCTCTCATAAATTGTTTATTTATATATTACTACACATTTACATTAAAAAAATATAAACAGCATTTCCTTTAAATCATGTTAATGTTATGCTAATGTCAACAATAAATCAAATAACGACCGAAAACAATCCGAACAAACAAAGCGAAACGCGCTTAATTAATTCGCAGCAGTTAATTTATCAGTAAATGAAAAAATGAAAATATCGCACTTTTCCTATTCCTCGTTCTCTGTTACTTTTCTTCTTTCGTTTTCTCTCTGATTGTATTAAGCCATAACAATGAAACAAAATGCCGCTTTCTTCAAAACACATAATCAACTATTGTTTGAATAAATATTTGGAAAATGATTTGCGTCATTTTTTGTGTAATATAAACGCCAAGTGGTTGCATGATATGTATCATAGCTTCTCTTCTTGTCTTGCTTTCATTTTTGGCGTGTTAGTTTGCAAGATGATTGGCATTCAAAATGAATTTTCTTCATGGAAAATTAAACAAAACTTGAGACCAACATTGAAATATTTTTGATGAATACCAGTCTCTCTGGCATGGAACACAAGCGAAAAATTACAACAATTTCACCGCTACGAACAGGAACTGAAAATTATTCAAATTCTGCAGTAAATTATTTTAATCGGCTTTGGTCATTATGTACTTTATTTCAGCGCTTTGCATATCCATATTCTGTGCCATTTTTTTCATCCTTTTTTGCGTGTGACCGTTTTTACATTTGCATACTTTTGATATATATCCCAATAAAATGATGGCATTTTTATGTTATTATGTCTGTAGCAATGACCTCGTCGTATAATGTTTGTCGCACAATATAAATTCAACCCCGCCGAATATAGTTGACGGCAAGCTGAAATGAAGGACGGTTTCCCTGTTTTTATAAGTGAATTTTTGGTGATTGTAAGCAATTTTATGTTGACATTGTGTCGGAGACAACTCCTTGCCATGCGATGTGTGTGTGTCCCAAAAATAGCTCACATTGATTGTCGCTAAGACAACTATGAAAAGATTAAGCCATATAACAACGAAAAATGAATGACCCTTTTCACACTCAATAAATATATGGAATTTTGATGTGACCAGCAGAAAACTGTTCCGCACATAAAGACACATATTTTGATTCTTTATGTTATACTTTAATGTCATGGACCATAGTATTTTGTGATAATTCAAGTTAAATGGAATCAGATAGAAATGGACATTGAACGAGAGAGAAAAATGGAATGAAAACCGAATGAAATATGCATTAAGGCGACGGTAAATAAATGCTTTCCATTTTCGTTCACGATTCTGTATTGCAATGTTTTCATGTTTATTACCCCATAAATATGCCATTTACAAATCATTTTCGCATTTACAGAATCTGCTGTTTCTGGTTAAGTAAGCCTATTGCTTTCAATCAACAATGGACGTTCTTTTTTTTACATCATCATCACCGTTATCGTCAGAGTGTTGTCTGTGTGCTGTATTCAATTTTGATTTTCTTTTGTCGTTTATTATTAGCACCTCCAATCCACCGCACCAGATTCAACCGGGTCGGGTGTTGGGAATTTTCCTTGTTATTTTATTCTCTTGAGTAATCAATTGGGTCATATTGTAACTAAAAATTTGGTATAGAGTTGTAACTTATTTGATTGAATCTAAATATATAGCGCATGTAACGTATTTTATGTATCCTGAATATGTATGCTATTCTGAGGCATTCAAGCATTATTCCCTTACATTGAATCGACCGATCGATTGAATGCTGCTTTTATCGACTTTAATCGATATTTTTGACTCTCGAACCGAAAATGGTATTTTATCGTGTGAATGTATGCAACATTTAATAAACAGAATTTCCGTGAGACTCCAACATCTGAATTTATTATTTGATTTAAGTCATCAATATTCGAGTGCCGGTATCAGGTTGCTGGTTTCGATTTCATGCTATTTAATAGTTAAACACGAATTCCATTGCATAAACTTTTCCACTTTTTGTTGAATATATGTTGGCGTTTCATGGATTGTTTTCATTGGCAATTTTTTTCAGCAGAAATTCCATTTCAATTTCACGCATTTTGCCTAGGGGATCGGATCGCGATCAGAAAATAGCGAATTATTCGATATTTTGCGAATTTTATGCGAAATGATTTGTAAGCGATGGGCCAGTAAAGTTGTGATTTAAAAAACAATTCGCAAACAAAACGCTATGAACGTGAGACAATTCGCAAAATTTGTATGTTTTGTATGTATCAAATTGTGAACGCTTGTTAACGAGCCAAGTGAATAGCGGCGACGCACGAAAACGAAATGAGTGAATAGCGACAACGAACGAAAGAAAAAATGTTATCCGTTGCCGCTATTCACTCACTTCGTTTTCTTGCGTCGCCGCTATTCACTTGGTTCGTTTGCAAGCGTATATTATATAGTTTGATTGTGATAACTTTTTTGCGAATAGCTTGCGAATTGTATGCGAATTTTTTGAATTATTTTACTAAAATGACGACTTTATCATACAACTAATAAATTTTGTCCATTCGCGAATAGATCATTTCCCCTAGCATTTTGCTTAATTTGATTCACCAGCAGTGTCAGCAATAAGGTGTTTTATTGAAATTCCATTGGAACTGAAATTAAATGGCGTTTCCCTTTCTCTTCGAAAATCATTTTTGAGCGTTCGCAGAAGAGCTTGGCATAAATGACGTTTGGATTTTTAATTTTCAGCTTTTATCCCGTGTTGTTACTACGTGAAATGTGTTTTTAAATTGTATGATTTTCATATTCATCTTGTTGTGGATGTTGAAATTGAAGAAGGAAAATGGAAAACGTAGTCAGGAAACAATTGTAGTATTATTTGCTTGCGGCTGACGAACATGAATTCTATCCTATATATTCTTCCTATTTCAATTTCAAAATGGCACATTTGTGATGGTTTTTGTGGTGTATTTCCGAGAATTTCTTATCACACAATGTCTTTTAACACACGTATTTTATTTTCGGTTCGTTACGCTATAACGCATACCACTTGTATATATGCCGTACTTTTTTTATTATTTTTCTACTATGTCTTTCTCATCCATTTTTCCTGTTTTTCTGCATCTATGTTCGTGTCTTGCCTTCTCTCTCTCTTCTGCTTCTGCATCATGTAAAAGCATCAATCTTTGCATCCGTGCACGATATTTTGGTTTCTATATTTTACTAACAATCCACCAAGTAAAATGACATTAAAAGTTTTTTGGTGTGCAACTAAACTCAAGCAGCAGTATGAAATATCACTAATTTAAGTTTCAGTTCAAAGTTTATCTCTCGCACATCTTTTTTGCTTCTTTTTCTATCAAAAACAGCGTTAGAGCTAAGTTTTAAAATTGACGGAGAAAAACTTTTCTAATCTAAATCATAATTAAGCAAAAATAATATGAATATTATACATAGACATTGGATGGATTTTCGGCTTGTGCTCGAATGATTTTTTTTCTCTTTTCTTTTTGCTTTTCGCATAAATCGAGGCGAAAGTTAGAATGTGATGAATGTATTGGATTGAATATATATGATCATTGGTATGGGTTTGAATGTGTTTGAGAAATTCAATCAATATCAGGCCAAATATCGTTGAGTGACGAACACCAGACACGTAGTGCTGATTCATCGAATTTCAATGTTGGGTTTTTTGCCATCAGGCTTGTAGATTGTAATAAAACGATAAATATACATATATATACGACTCTCATATTACACTTAACAATAGAGTAAGCCAGCCTGGTTCCATTCTCTTACTTCTCGTGCTATGTTGATGTTCAGCTCATGCTCAAAATAAAATAACGATGCAGCAGCGGAACACACAAATGAAAATTCCGAGTTGATTTTACGGAACAAATATACGTATGGAAAACATTCAGATTCGATGATGCTACTGCATCAAAATGGAAAGATGTAAATAAAATAAGAGCATAAAAATGTTCTTTGCAGATAATTTATTATGTGTAATTTTTATACGATTTGTATGGCAATGCATGCCAAATATATGTGTTTGTGTTCCGAGAAAACTATTTACCTTACAATAGTCATCATTCTGCCGGCGCGCTTTTTCGTAATAAACGAAACCACATTAGCCAAACATTCAACATAGAAATAAAGGCATATGAACAAAAGTTCACATAACTTACTGATTCACAAGCACACAGACACAGACATACTATCATCAACTGTACGCCTGCCATTGTCGACGAAAAACGTACGGAAAACCTCCACAAATATACGTGTTTGTATACAAGTACATGAATCGTATTTTTTCCTTGCCAAGTTCGTTTTTTTATATCGCGTTTGCTCAGCTGCTGCTTTTTTTGGATACTTATACTGTTTCCGAACATATTCTTTCAATTTTTTTCTTTCTTTTCGTTTTTTTTAAATTCTCATATTTTTCCTGTTGTTGATTTGCTGCTATTATTCGATGTAACGTATTTTTACTAAACTCTCTTTGTCCTCTCTCATCGTCTTCTCGAATAAAACCGTTATTCGCTTCTGTGTATGTGTGAGTTTTCGAGCAGAAAGCACGATCAAATGAAAACTTGCGCACATGCGAAGAATGACAATGAAATTGATATTATATAATATATATTTTTTGGTTGTTTATATACACAAAGTACATACCAGAGAAAAAAACCGCACTTACTTTATGATTTGCAGGTTTTTCTCGTATTTGCTTTGTGTATTTGTGTGCATATACGTTTGTTGTGTGATGTTTAAAGGAAATGAAAAAGCCGAAAAGGCAAGTGCCAATAGAATGGCAAATCTCGTTGTGCAAATTCTTCAGACGGAATAAAGAAAAGAAAGAGCTAAACGAGGAAAAAATCCAAAAGCATATGCAAAAAAATTGACGCAACCAAGTGTAAACTTCACCATTTGAGAATAAAACCACCTCAATATTTTTCGTTCAATGTCAACACCACTCAACCATTAATACTCATCGCATTTCAAAGTACAGTCTCACTTTTTTATGAATGAATATATTAGGCAGATCATTTATCGTTTAACTTGAGAACTAGTTCATTCAATGTGATTTCATTTCATTTCCGTCTCTCTCGCCATAAATTCAGTTTTTTTGATATTTCGGGCGTGAAAAGTTTGGAATTATTTTTTTTTTCGTGAAAAATTCATTTGGAAAAAGTAAATTCGATGTTAATATTTTATTTCTCGCTGGCTACTTTGAACAGTTCGGTCTGGTGTTGGTCCCACTGGAATTTATTCCATTGACTGCTCTTTTAGTTCGGTCTCATAACATATGCTTTCAATCGAAAGAAAACAAACCAAATGTCTGATAATCATACGTCATAAGTGAGGTATCTTAATTTTTCATGGAATCGTTTTTATCTCTATTTATTTCCATTCTGATAGAACATTCCAGACATTATATTGAGATATTTTCAGCCAGATGAATCAGCTCAGACAGATATCGTCAGGCACTGAAATGGAGTGAAAACAATAAAAGTGATTGTTATAATGTATGTAAGTTTAACAATCACTTCTATTGTTTTCATTCAATTTCAGCGCCTGACGATATAGTGCTGAGCTGATTCATCTGGCTGAAAATATCTTAATATAATGTCTGGAACATTCAATTTTAAATTGAATTTCGATGATTACTTATTGACTTTTGCCGTTCTGAAAGAAAAATAAATTGACCAAATCGTTCATTTTTTCCTAATTGCGAGCGACAGAGAAAAGGTTTATTAAATACGCATCTTTGTACTATTTGCCCCAAATGGATCGGTTTACAAGTGGAATGGAGCAAAGTGAGGAAAAGTGCTCAGGTACAAATTTCAACAAGCTACAAAAAAGCAACATTCAATTTTACATCTAATAAAATCTGTAACAAAGTACATGTTCCAATCGAATGTAAAGCTTTGATCTCTTTCATATTTTTACGTACATTTTTTTTAAGATGAAAAAAGTCAATTACATTCTTTTCATCAAAAGCCGAAAAAGTGCTGTTTTAGCTGAAAATAAATTATGCACAAAGTAATGTTGGAGAGAGAGAAAAATAGCGAAGCTATTTATTCATTATATTTACATTTGAAAGAAGCAAATGAAAATAATCGCTTAAATTTCATTTCATTTAAATAAGTACGCATAGCTTTTATCTTATTTATATCTCCAACACACACAAAAAGGAAAATGTTTTTAAAAAAAAGTACAGAAAAACTGTTAACGACTCCAATGTTATTGTTTCTGATGAATGAGTTCTCATCAATAGTTTTGTTTCTTTGAAAATATCAAAAGATTCATTTTTTGTGCAAACTTTCACAAACATAGTACATGAACTGGACATCATCTTAATGATGGGTTACAGTAAACAGAAATTCAAAGAGTATCCAATATCTATTACAGATTATCTATTATAGAATATGAATACTTCTTGCTTAAGCTAATTTAAATGGTTGCAACTTTGAAAATTGAATCTCTTCGGTTAATTTATTAAAGGATGGATGTATCAAGATGGCAACAAACTATTCAAAATGTTCGTTGATAAAGAGAAATAGTTTATTTGAAATGTTGAATAAAACTGGATGGATTTGATTGAAAGAAAATGCTAGTGTTCACTAGAAAAATATAACATTACTGCCACCATTGATATCTATCAATTTTGTACTAAACGACGTTGTGCATGGAATGGAAATAAATATGAACTCAGAGTGCCATATAAATCGTTCTGGCTGAAAACTGAGCAATTTTCGCAAATCATTTATTCGAAAAAGAGAATCAATATAATTCAGCGAAAAAGGAATCCCATTCAATATTCAAGTACGTGAAACTTCTTGAGAATATAACAATACTTGAGAACGACAACGAGAACAAGTAATTCAAATGGAAATCGGGCGTGTGCTCCCATTCAACTGATTTGTTTGGTGAACTGTGCGAAAGCTAAAACAAATCTAAAACGAGATGTAATTCATAGAAACATCTGAATAAGAAAGTGGTTGGTTTAATGGGTTTTTCCGAAGCATTGATTAATCGGATCATGGTGTTTAAATGTGATGAATCAAATGTTGAGTGGCAACCAAATCGAGATTACGTTCTTCAATTCGATTGCTTTGTAATATGAATTCCGCTTCACTGATATCCGCTATTTGCGGCATAATAATGTGATTGTGTCTTTGCGCAAACTGAATTATTTCGTTCATTTTTCAATGCGTTTTAACTTATTTGAAATCATTATTCGTCTATTTTTTGGAATTCTTGCATTGACCTTGTTTATGTTTTGTCACCACGGTACAGTGGGCAAGCGATAAATATACCGGAATCTAAATGAAATGCCATCATCAGTGGTTATACTTGGTGGCATACACTCGAATTGATCGTGGTAAGTAGATAGCAGTAAGTTACTTTTTTTCTCAGTTCGGCTGTTGGTTTCTATGTCAGATGGAAAATGATGAGCATTGCGCATTTTCTACACTCTCATTTTGTCCTTCACATTTTTTTCGCTTGGGGTTTCATGCCTTATTTGCCAAGCGCGCCATTTCGAAAAATTAATGATGTATGAATACGTTCGCATAATGTATTCGCTGTGTATTCATTGGCATGCGTTAAATTGAACGAGAAACACAGACAAAAAGCAACACATACAAAAATAGAATGAAAGATCATGTTTCTTATTCCTGCATGAAAAGAATTCATTTGTTCTACTACCTGTTATTTGAATGATAAATGAACAAGAGCACACTTGGCTTTCTGTATTGATGGTGAAGCGAATCTTCGCTCTATGTAACTCGGTGTCACTGTCTTCCTCTCAATACCCCCTCTCTCTCTCTCTCTCTTTCTCTTTGTGTTTTTTTTCTCTTTTTCTTACATTTCGTTTTGCCATTCATTTCTGTTCGCTCTTCAACCGATTATTATCATGATATCAGGATTTTGAAACCAGAACCCTGTTTGATTTGTCACTCAATACCAATTTTCGTTCGTTAACATTTTGACATGTCGTGTTTTTGCTCCCATACTGCAAGTATGTTGGTGTGTGTTTGTGTGCATTCGATCTACAATGTCATCTATCATTGCAAACGAATAATGCCATTTTTCAGTTATGGCCATTACAACATGACGGTTTATGAGTTTGAATTACTTCACGTTTAAGCTTATCTTCATTTTGAATGAACGTTTTTTTCCGTAATAAAAAAACAAGGACATGGCATTGTTGTCCACTTCATTTATAGTTCGTTTTTTCTTACATACTTTGGCATTTTTATCCCCTCAAAAAAATGAAGAATAAATAAATCCCCCGTTTGCAAGTCACGATCAACAATAAAACAATCATGACACGGAACAAAAAAATAAATAAATAAAAGAAATGGATATTATTAAGTCTTTTATTGTTGCTTTGACATTTTATAATGATCCCATTTTGTTGTATAAAATTCAATTTATCATTTTGTTGATTACATGACGGTGCCCAGTGTATATTGGGTGTAGGCATTAATTTCCGGAATCTGACATCAGATGTCACCACTTGCTTGTGCGTTGTAGTATATCAATGACATATACGTCATTTGAAAGGCCGATTCAAATACTGTAAAAATCAGTCAAAAGTGTTTCATTTGTTTGTGTGCATTATATTTTTTTTTCAACGATGGAAAATTTTGAAAATTGGAGAAAGAAACAGCATTTGCAGGAAGTTTTGTTAAGCTATTTTTTTTGCAAAGAAAACTGCAGCTGAAAGTCGTGGTTTACTTGTGAAATTGTATGGCAAACATGCTCTCGCAAAAACACAATGTTACAAGTGGTTTCAACGATTTGAAAGTGGTGATTTTGATGTTCAAGACAAAG